>NW_007010808.1:0-6086 GCF_000164805.1 Carlito syrichta | reverse complement strand
CCCACAGCCTGGCAGGACGTCATGGTGGCAGTAGTTAAAATATCACCAGGCAACAATTTATTGACTTCAAGAGACTCACCTCACTAGAAAGAACACTCACAGACTCAAAGTAAGAGGATGGGAAACAAATTTTCAGACGAAGGGAACACAAAAGAAAGGAAAAGTCACGATCTTAATCTGAGACAAAATAACCTTTTAGCTATCAAAAATTTAAAAAAGATACAGAAGGTCACTACATAATGATAAAAGGTTCAATCCATCAACAAGAAATATCCATCCTCAACATATATGTATCCAACATAGGAGCACCAACTTTCATAAAGCAGCTTCTAGGTAAACTAAAAAAAGATATCGACTCCAACACCATCATAGCTGGGGACTTCAATACCCCACTCACAACCTTAAACAGATCATCAGGACAAAAAATCAGCAATGAGATCCAAAACCTCAATGTGACTCATGACCAAATGGACTTAATTGATAACTACAGAACACTCCATCCAAAGACAACAGAATATACATTCTACTCAACACCACATGGAATGTACTCTAAGATCGACCACATAATTGGCCATAAATCAAGCATAAGCAAATTTTAAAAGATCGAAATTTTGCCATGCATGTTCTCGGACCACAGTGGAATAAAAATAAGCATCAACACCAACAAGGTTCCTCCAAAACCCACAAAGGCAGGGACACTAAACAGCATGATGGTAGACAACTCCTGGGTCAATGATGAAATCAAAAAGAGATTAAAAGATACCTGGAAACAAATGAAAATGAAGAAACATCTTACCAAAATCTCTGGGATGCCATGAAAGCTGTAGTAAGAGGGGAATTCATGTCTCTACAGACACACATGAAGAAAATGGAAGGATCACAAACTAACAGCTTAACAAGTCATCTAAGGAAGCTGGAAAAGCAAGATCACCAAAATCTTAACTTCAGCAGAAGAATCCAGATCACCAAAATAAAGGCCCAAATCTGGCACATAGAAGACAAAAAGATAAAACAAAAAATCAATGAAACAAAAAGCTGGTTCTTCAAAAGGATAAACAAGATCAATAATCCCCTAGCTAGACTGACCAAGAAAAAAGAGAGAAAAAGCCCAAATACACACAATCAGAAACACAGAAGATGAAGTCACATCTGACCCTGAGGAAATTCAAAAGATCAATAGAGACTACTGTGTACACCTGTATGGAAACAAACTTGAAAACCTTAAGGAAATGGAGGATTTCCTGACATCACACAGCCTGGGTAGGTGGAAACAAGAAGAAATTGAGACCCTAAATAGACCAATAACAATCAAGGGAATTGATTAGGTAATAAGAAAACTACCTACAAAAATAAGCCCTGACCAGATGACTTTCCAGCAGAATTCTGTAAGACATTCAAGGACGAGCTGATACCAATCCTACTGAAAGTATTCCAGGCAATTGAGAAAGATGGAACTCTCCCCAAATCATTTTATGAAGCTAACATCACATTGATACCCAAGTAATAAAGATCAAACAAAGAAAGAGGACTACAGGCCAATATCATTGATAAATATAGATGCTAAAATTCTCAATAAGATCCTAGCAAACCGGATTGAACAACACCTCTCAAAAATCATCTATCATGACCAAGTAGGCTTCATCCCAGGGACGCAAGGCTGGTTCAACATTCGCAAGACAATAAATGTAATTAAATACATCAACAGACCTCAGAACAAAAACTACATGATTATATCATTAGATGCAGGAAAAGCTTTTGATAAATTCCAGCACCCCTTCTTTATAAAAACCCTCGAACATCTAGGCATACATGGAACATACCTCAAAATAGTAAAAGCCATCTACGAGAAACCTACAGCTAGCATACTCCTCAACAGACAAAAATTGGAACCATTTCTCCTGAAAACTGGAACAAGACAAGGATGCCCAATCTCTCCCCTCCTATTCAATATAGTATTGGAAGTCCTGGTTAGAGCAATCAGAAAAGAGAAGGCGATCAGAAAAGAGGAAGTCAATTATCTCTCTTTGCAGATGACATGATCATGTCCCTGAAAACCCAAGAGAATCTGTCAAAAGCCTCCGTGCACTCATAAGGGACTTTGGCAAAGTCTCAGGGTATAAAACAAACATGCAAACGACAATCGCATTTTTTACACCAATAACAAACAAACAGAAACCCAAATAAAAAGCACAATCTCATTCACAATTGCCACAAGAAAAATGAAATACCTTGGCATCTTCCTAATCAGGGACATAAAAGACCTTTACAATGAAAACTACAAAATACTGCTCAAAGAAATCAAAGACGACACAGACAAGTGGAAAAATATCCCATGCTCATGGATTGGAAGAGTCAACATTGTGAAGATGACCATCTTACCTAAGGCAATCTACAGATTTAATGCAATACCCATCAAATTACCAGCAACATTCTTCTCAGACCTAGATAAAACAATACAGGAATTCATATGGAAACACAAACAACCAAGAATAGTCAGAACAATCCTCAGAAAACACAACAAAGCAGGTGGTATCACATTACCTACTTCAAACTTTACTATAAAGCTACAATAATCAAAACAGCTTGGTATTGGTACTGGAACAGGCATACAGAACAGTGGAATAGAATTGAGATTCCAGAAGCAAAACCTCAATTTCTCAACCAACTCATCTTCGACAAAGCCTCCACCACCTACCACTGGGGAGAGGAGAACCTCTTCAGTAAATGGTGCTGGGAAAACTGGATGACCACATGCAGAAGACTCAAACAAGACCCCTATCTATCCCCATACACAAAAATTAACTCTAAATGAATCAGAGACCAAAATGTAAAAGCTCAAACCATAAGAACCTTAGAAAATGCAGGACACACCCTTATGGAAATTGGAACTGGCATCTAATTCCTGAACAAAACTCGAAACGCATGGGTCATAAGGGATAAGATAGACAAGCGGGACCTCATTAAACTGACAAACTTCTGTAAAGGCAAAGAGCCATCAAGAGAGCAGGAGACAGCCTACAGACTGGAAAAAAGTATTTACCAACTCCATTATCTGACAAAGGCCTAACATCTTGGATCTACAAGGAACTCAAATGTGCTGAACAGAAAAAACAAACAACCCCATTACAAAGTGGGCAAAAGATATGAACAAAAACTTCACAAAAGAAGACATATGAGTGGCCAACAGACACATGAAGAAATGTCCAACCTCACTAATCATCAAGGAGATGCAAATTAAAACTACACTGAGATACCACCTAACTCCAGTCAGAATGGCCATTATCAATAACTCAAAAAATAACAGATGCTGGAGAGGATGTGGTGAAAAGGGAACACTTCTACACTGTTGGTGGGAGTATAAACTAGTGCAACTTCTGTGGAAAGCAGTGTGGTGATTTCTAAAATCTCTAAATATCAACCTCCCCTATGACCCCACAATCTCCCTACTGGGAATATATCTGAAGAACTCAAATCACTCTATAAAAAAGATACCTGCACACGTATGTTTATCGCAGCATTGTTTGCAATAGCAAGAACCTGGAAGCAACCATGCTGCCCATCACAAGAGGACTGGATTTTAAAAAATGTGGTACATATACACAATGGAATAGTACGCAGCCATTAAAAAGAACAAAATCATGAATTTCGCAGCAACATGGATGGAACTAGAGTCTATAATACTGAGTGATCTTTCACAGCAAAAAAGATCTGAGTATCTCATGCTCTCACTCATAAGTGAACCTTGAACATCTATCACAATACTATAAGAAAAGGATCGACAGTAGTGGGCATCTATGGGGGGACAGGGAGGGAAAGGGTGGTGGGATTAATGGTAGTCAATATCTGTCTGGGGACAGGAGGGGAGACACCCTTATCAACAAGGGTGCCTGAATGATGCATATTTGTATACTTAACCCTTAACTGTACCCCGCAATTTGAAAATAAAAAATATGTTTAAGCCAGGCTCGGTGGCTCAGTCCGTAATCTCACACTTTGCGAGGCTGAGGTGAGTGGATTACCTAAGCCCACGGATTCAAGACCCGCCTGGGAAACTTGGCAAGACCTCATCTCTACAATAAAATCAAAAAATTAGCCAGGTGTGGTAGCGCTCGCCTGTAGTTCCAGCTACTTGGAAGGTGGAGGCAGCAGGATCACTGGAGCTCAGTAGGTTGAGGCTGCCGTGGCCAGGAGCATACCACTGCACTCCAGTCTGGGCGACAGAGTGAGACTCCAACCCCCCCAAAAAATAGGTTTAATAAATAAATAAATTAATTAATTAAAAAAATAAAATTTCTTTGCAATGTAAATACTTAAATGGTTCCATTACAGTTTGAAAGCTATTTTGCCTGTATGTTAACCTAAATATGCCTAAATTAATGCCTTATGTTAGCAATTAAACTCAACTTATCCTCCATTCCTTCATTAAGAAAACCTACTGAGCATCTCTTTGATGCCATAATATCTAATAAATAATTCTAGCCATAAATGCCATAGTTGGTTTTAAAAATGAGGTAACCATTTTAGGTGTGTCTCCAACTTATATCTCATATAAATAACATTAATGAAATAAAGTAAATAATATGAATCTTTACCAAAGATTAATTTACCTGCTTCCACTGATATTTTACTGATATCAGCATATTACATAGTCCTTCCAAAGTCTGTTCAAGTTTTTTGTTCATTTCAACTTTTTCCCAATATTCCTCTTCTTTTCTTCTTAACTGTGCCCTAATTTCTTTATACAATTTATAAACATCTCTTCTCTTTTCCTCTTCCTTTTTAAAGTTAAATCTGCAGTGAAATATGCCCATATTAAAATTCATTTTGTTAGAAAAACAAAACATCCATTTTGTGATCTGACTCTCCTTATGTTGGTTTATTATCCTAATATAATTTTTATGTTCTGACTATTTTCCTTTCTAATTCTCATGTTTTTATTTTCTCACTGCAGTCTCGTAAAAAAGACATGGAAAGAGCATTCTTCTAATTGGTGAATAAGTTTCTCCTACTAGTAACTCTGGTAAATATTATGGAAAAAGATATTGGAATATTCAGTCAAGTTACAAGTTGAAATTTCTCCTTTTTTTCACATAATTACCTTTCAAAAAGGATAGATCATTAATAAAAAAGAAGTTATTATTTATAAACAAGTTTACAAATTCACTAGAATTCAATGTTCATTTTCATAAAATATTGCAGGTATCAATAGCATGGTTTATAGTGTAAGATAGCATGTTCAAATGTCTTTCACATAACATGTATCTTCAAGTTACTGTAATCCAAGGCTAAGGAGTCAAATATCTATTACCCCATCCTTTTTATGTTTCTTTTCTGGGAATACTTTCAACCTTTTTTGGTAACATTTTCGATCTATCTTCTTATAAAACAATTTCTGGGTGGTTTTTTTTTTGTTTGTTTGTTTTTTTCAGTTGGAGTATCACTGTCACCCAGACTGGAGTGCAGTGGCTGCTTACAGCCACCACAGGCTCGACCTGCTGGGCTCCAGCGATCCTTCCGCTTCAGCCTTCCAAGTAGCTGGAACTACAGGCTCATGCTACCATGCCTGTTAATTTTTTATATTTATTGTAGAGATGAGGTCTCGCCTGCCCAGGCGGGTCTCTAACCCATGAGTTCAGGCAATCCACTCACCTCAGTCTCCCAAAGGCACGGGATTACAGGCTAAGCAACCAAGCCCGGCTATAAAACAGTTTCAGCATCTCTCTTGAAATAAGACAGTATCTAATATTCAATTAAACAATAAAGGATAGTATATGTTTTCAACACAGAACTTTAATTTTATCTGCATGTTAGAAAGAGATGTGAAATGAAGCAAATCGGTGATCATTTTCTAGTTTACTTTTGACTTCCATGCATCTTAAGAACAAAACTGTGTAAATTTCATAAACTATTCTGGGCTGAGAAAAATGACCATTTTAGATGTTCTGTTGGATGGACTGTAAATTGATACAAACTTTCTTGAACAATTCAGAAGTGTTGCTCAAACACTTTTTGTGAAAAAGTTCCTCAGCCTAGGCAACCTTGCGAGATCTCTTTTCTACAGAAAAATCAAAACATTAGCTGTAGTG
>NW_007010807.1:0-481 GCF_000164805.1 Carlito syrichta | reverse complement strand
TAATCATAAAAGAAATGCAAATCAAAACCACACTGAGATACACCTAACTGCAGTAAGAATGGCCATCATAAATAAAAAACAACAAATGCTGGAAAGGATGCAAGAAAAAGGGAACACTTCTACACTGTTGGTGGTAGTGTAATTTAGTACAGTATGATGATTTCTAAAAGATCTCAAAATTGACCTTCCATACAACCCAACAATTCACGTTTTGGGAATATACCTGGAGGAACTCAAATTCTACTAAAAAGATCCTTGGGCACGCTTGCATGTTCATTTGGAGCACTATTCACAATAGCAAAAGCATGGAACCAACCATGCTGCACATTGAAAGTAGACTGGATAAAAAAATGTGGTACATATACACAATAGAATATTATGCAGTCATAAAGAAGAACAAAATTATGAACTTCACAACAACTTGGATGGATTTGGAGTCTATCATACTCAGTGATCTATCACAGAAACAAAGAACTGAGTA
>NW_007010806.1:0-1140 GCF_000164805.1 Carlito syrichta | reverse complement strand
TACTAACTTCCACTTCTTATGCAGATTATTGTTAGTCACCCTTGCCCAAGCTAGGAAAGAGACAGCTAAGAAGAAAATGTTATTGATCATTATGCAGGGTAAAATTAGTTTTTAACTAAATTTGACTTTTTAAAAATGCATAGCTGTTATACAACATCTCTATATATACTTGAACACTCCCAATTGCACATCCTGTTTTATTTTGAATGCTACTCTTTTCTGGTTTAGAAACTGGTCTGCCTACCGCATTTTTCATAGTAAAATACAATACATGGTGAATTGATGTATAAATATCAGGGCTGGGCACAATGGCGCAAGTCTGTAATCCCAGCACTTTGGGAGGCTGAGGCAAGAAGATTGCCTGAGCTCACCGTTTCGAGACCAATCTGGGCAACTTGGTGAGACCTTGTCTCTACAATAAATCAAATAATTAGCCAGGCATGGTGGCACCTGCCTGTAGTTCCAGCTACTTGGAAGGCTGAGGCAGAAGGATCACCTGAACCTAGCATGTTGTGGCTGTGGTGATCATGAGTGTGCCACTTCACTCTAGCCTGGGCAACAAAGTGAGACTCCATCTCAATAAATAAATAAATAATCTAGAAAGCAGGTTAGAGTGTGTTTGTTTAAACATGGTAGTCACAAAAATTTCATTTCACTTTTATATAACTCATTTGGATATACTTCTAATTTATGCACATTTATCATTTCTTTTTATGTTTGTGGTAAACAATTTCATGCATATGTAGGTAATACATTTTTTAATAATTTTTTAAAACCTTGATAATAGTTTTTATATAATAGTTTTGCATATACTGAAATCTTTACAAAAACAAAAAGCCAAGGAGAAAATAATTTGAAATCAATTTAAAATTAATTAGTGATACCAAATACAATATAATCAACATTCAATTCCAAAGAATTTGTAATCTAAAAAATTCACGGTGATTTCTTCAATCCTCTTTTATTTTTTATTTAGCCAACAACACAAGTTTTGATATAAATAAGGATACCTTCAGGATATAGTGTTTGCTAAGTATAGTATATTATATCTTTCCCATTCCTTATAAGTTTTCAGGCAACCCTCTCGGGTCTCCTCCCATTCTGGGAGCTTTTCTGTCCTCTCAATAAATCCTGCTTAAA
>NW_007010805.1:0-804 GCF_000164805.1 Carlito syrichta | reverse complement strand
GTCTCTGAAGGCAGTATAATGTTGCCTGGTGACATTTTATCCATTTGTCATTCTATGTCTTTCAGTGGTGCGTTAGTCCATTCACATCAGACTAAATATTGAAATGTGAGAGTTCGTCCCTATCATGGAGTTCTTATTGAGTTATTGTTCTTCCACTTGGTTTTTCTTTTTCTTTTTTTTTTTTTTTGTCTTCTTTTGCTTTTGGGGTTGGTTTGTGTATGTTTTATTCTTTTCCCTGTACTCTTGTGAAGAACGTTGTTCTTTTTTCTTTTTCTTCTGTGTTTAGTACTTTCTTAAGTGTTTCATGTAGAGATGGTTTTGTGGCTGCATAAGTTCTTAGGGACTGGATATCTGGGAAAATTTTAATTCTCCCTCACTGATGAAGCTTAGCTTGGCTGGGTAGGTTATTCTTGGTTGAAATTGTTTATCCTTTAGGACTTTGAAGATAGGGCTCCAAGCTCTCCTAGCCTGCAGGGTTTCTGCAGATAAATCTGCTGCTATTCTGATTGGTCTTCCATGGTGGGTGATCTGGCCTTTTTCTCTTGCTGCCTTTAGGATTTTTTCTTTTGTGCCTACTTTATTTAGGTGAATTATTATGTGTCTAGGAGTTGATCTTCTCATTTGTTGTCTTGCGGGGGTTCTCTGAATCTCTTGTGTTTGAATTTTTGTATCACTGATTAGATGAGGAAATTTTCTTGAATGATCTCGTGGAAAGTTTGTTCCAATGTGGTCTCTGTTTCTCTTTCTGCCTCAGGGAGTCCGATTATTCTTAGGTTAGGCCTCTTGAGGTAGTCACTCATCTCT
>NW_007010804.1:0-373 GCF_000164805.1 Carlito syrichta | reverse complement strand
GTCAGCTAAGTCAGCTAGTTAAAGTAAGCTTTTTAAATTAGTCAACTGGTTAAAGACAGCTAGCTAGCTAGTGAGCTAATGCGTTATTTCAGCAGTTTGAGTCAGGTCGTTACCTAGTTAACTAACTAATTAAATGATCTGGTTGAGTCAGCTAGCTAGCTGTTTATCAAACGGGTTGGCTCAGTTGCTTGAGTAGGCTATCTATCTAATTAGCTAATGACTTAAGTCAGCTGGATGTGTCAGCTAGCTAGCAAGTTAGGTAATGAGGTAAGTCAGCTGATTATGTCAGCTAGCTAGCTCGTTAGCTAACAAGTTGTCACATGAGTAAGTCAGCTAGCTAGCATGTTAAATAACGAGTAAGCTAATTAGTTAG
>NW_007010803.1:0-747 GCF_000164805.1 Carlito syrichta | reverse complement strand
TTAAGGAGGGCCTCACTCTCAGGTTCATGAGGATGCTAGGTCTGAGCTCAATGATTCTGACACTCCACTTGCTGCACCCTAATCTGGTCCTGAAGGATGTCTCCTTTCTCCAGAAGTGCCCTTCTGCCCACATTCTCTTTTTTTCTCTCTTAGTTTGGAGCAGAATTTTTTAAAATTTATTTTTCTAAAATTGACAAGTAAAATTGCATATATTTACTGTGCACAACACGATGTTTTGAAATATGTATACATTGTGGAATGACTAGATTGAGCTAATTAGCATATGCATTACCTCACATACGTAAGGTATTTTGTGGTGAGAACATTTAAAATCGACCCTCTTAGTGATTTTCAAGAATACAATATATTGTTGTTAACTACATTCACCATGTTGTACAATTCATACTCTCTATTGATTTTAAGAATACTTAGAAAAACTGAAGCTCCTTTCATTTTACTTCTTAAATCATAAAAATTAATAACAAAGCATGTTACTGCTTAAAGGACACAGGGACAAGAAAGTTGGTTTTTTTTGTGCAAAACTTTCATTTTGAGTATTCAAATACACTTCAGGGAACCTTAAGTCATTGAGCGTTTTAAGTATGCCTCTTCTCTCTTTCAAAAGATGCATAATGCATGGTCCACTAAAAAGATTATATCAGCCGGGCTCAGTGGCTCAGCCTGTAATCCCGCGCCTTTGGGAGGCTGAGGTGAGTGAATTGCCTGAGCCCGCGGGTTCGAGACCCG
>NW_007010802.1:0-4648 GCF_000164805.1 Carlito syrichta | reverse complement strand
TTATTTGTTCCTGTATGTTCAAATGTCAGTCACCTTCAAAGTACTCACTATTTGAGGCAATACACTTATCAAGTTGCTTTTCCACTGCTCTAAATAGTTTTTTGAACTCATCCTTTTTGATGCCTTTAGTACTCCTGCCATTTATTTGTTTCACCTCTTCCCCACTGGCAAAATGTTTCCCCAGGAGGACTTTTTTTTCATCTGGAGAAACAAAAAAAGTCATTCAGGGTGAGATTGGGTAAGTAGAGAGGATGAGGCAGGGAGTCATGCTATTTTTAATCAGAATTTTATGTTGCACTTTGTTCATGTATATTACCGGTGAGTATATTGCCGGTGATCAAATGAGCAATTTCATTGAAAGAATCTAAAAATAAAAATAAAAAACTCACTGAAGGTGGACATAGTCTCTCAAAACAATGCTAGCTAGTAACTTGCCAGTGGGTTCCTAGATACCACCTAGCTAGAGAAGCCTGTACTACATGGGCCCAGCCTAAATAAAAACTGGCTTTTTGGGGGGGGGGGCTTTCCCATGTATAGCACATGCAATTATGTACATTACATAATATTTGCTAAAATAAAACCACGTTACTGGTGTAAATATTTTCTATATTATACTTTTCAATTGTTATTTTCTAGTGTTGTTTTCCTTCTACTACTAAAAAGAAACATTTAACTGTAAAATAGCAGCATCAAGCAGATCTTTCAGGAGGTGCTGCAGAAGAAGGCAATTTTATCACAGAAGATAACAGCTCCTTGCATGTTATTCTCCCTGAAGTCCTCTAGTAGGACACAATGTGGAGGTGGAAGGCAGTGATACTGGTGATCCCGGCCCTGTGGAGGCAGAGGATAATGTGTGTGTTCCTGTGTTAGCTGTCAATAAAATTTTTGAAAATTAGAAAGCAAAGAAAAAAATTTTTCACATTAGAAAAAATGTTTATGGAATAAGGATACTGAGAAAAAGTAATTTGTATAGTTGTGCCATGTGTGTTATAAGATGTGCTAAAGAATCAATAATTTAATGTTTATAAAGGAAATAATCCTACAGTAAGCTAATATTGACTTATTAATATCAATGTTAATTTACATTTGAAGAAAGAAAAATATTTTTAAGGTGTAGTGTAGCCTTAATGCACAACGTTTATGCAGTTTACTGTAAAGTAATGCCCTAAGCTCCATAGTCCCTCAACACTCACTGACTCACCCAGAGCAACTTCCAGTCCTACAAGGTTCATTGCTGTTATGTACCCTACACGGTATACCATTTTTAAACTTTATATAGTGATTTTATAATATCTTTTCTATGTTTAGCTATACAAATACTTGTCATTGTGTTACAATTGTCTACAGTATTCAATGGAGTAGCATGCTGTACATGTTAGTAATCTAAAAGCATAGACTAGACCATACAGCATGTGGGAGTAAGCCATATCATCTAACTTTGTGTGTGTGCTCTCTATGTAGTTCACAAAATGACAAAAATTGTCCAATCTTGCATTTCTCAGAATGTATCCCCATCGTTAAGCAGCATATGAGTGTGTAATGTTATTTAATGGAAAACACTATGCAGATGTTAATAAGAAGAATGGCAGACATTATTACCTCAAAATTAATTAGAGAACATTAGTGAGTGTTACATTATTTGGCACCTTTAATGAATAATATTGCTGTTTTAATAGTATATTTTGATTAACAGAAAAAATATTAATGTAGCTTATAAAATTGTAATACATATGTAAATATACATAGATTCATTTCTAACTGGCAACCAATTTCTTAAAAAACCCCATATGCCTATGCCATAAGAGATAAGATAGACAAATGGGACCTCATGAAATGGAAAAGCTCTTGCAAAGCTCAAGAAACCATCAAGAGAGCAGGAATACAGCCCACAGATGAGGAAATAATATTTGCCAAATGTAAATCTGACAAAGACCTAACATCTAGAATCTAGAAGGAGCTTAAATGTGCCAAAATGAAAAAAAAAAAAACCAAACAGCTTTATTACGAAATGGACAAAAGATATGAGTAGACATTTCTCAAAAGAAGACCTATGGGTAGCCAATAGATGAAAAACTGCTCAGCCTCACTAATCATCAAACAAATACAAATGAAAACCTCACTGAAATATTGCATAACTCCAGTTAGGATGGACATCATCAATAACTCAAAAAACAACAGATACTGGTGAAGAGGACAGGAAAGAGAACACTTTTACACTGTTGGTGGGACTGTAAACTAGTACAACCCTTGTGGAAAACAATTTTGCGATAACTAAAATATCTAAAAATTGACCTTTCATACCGATCCAGCAGTCCCTGTTTTGGGAATATACCTGGAGGAACTCAAAGCACTCTATGAAAAAGATATTTGCACATGCCTATTTATCACAGCATTATTCATAATAGCAAAGACATGGAACCACTTTGCTGCCAATCAGAAGCGGACTGGATAATAAAAATGTTGTACATATGCATGATGGCATATTATGCAGCTATAAAGGACAAAATTTTGAATTTTGCAGCAACTTGGTGGACAGCATCTATAATACTCAATGATCTATCACAGAAACAAATAGCTGAGTACCACATGTTCTCACTCATAAGTGAACCCTGAACAATTACCATAATACTGTAAGAAACATGTTGCCTGTAGTGGGAAAGTCCCAGGGTAGGGAGAGGGTGCACATATCATCAATAATAGTACCTGATCTCAAACCAGGTAAAGTGGGGACCAATGTGAGACCCAAATTATGCCAACACAATAACCAAGTTTAATCCTAACCCTGAATTGTGCTCCACATCTTAAAAAAAAAAAATAGAAAAGGAAATTTAAAAAATGCTGAAGGGTGGGAGGGTAAAAGGGAATGAAGGATGAAAGTTTATCTAATGGGTACAATGGATGCAATGTACATTATTCAGATGATGGTTGCAGTAAAAGGCCAGACTTCACCAGAAGGCAGTATACAGGCATACATGTAACAAAACTGCTCTTGTATCCTTTAAATTTATACTCCAAAAGGCACTAATTTTTTTTTACTGATTGTAATGTTTAATGTATTCATTTTGTTTTTAAAATTAAGAATTCTATAAAAATATGTGTGATGTAAAAATTAATAAAATCTGTTGAAATTATGATTTTTAAAAAAGTTTTATTATAAAGATGTGGGATACAATTCAGGGTTAGTTATATAAACATTGATCATGCAGGTGCCCTTGTTGATGAGGCATGCCCCTCCCTCCCTTAGCAGTTTCCCTCAACTGCCAATCCCACCCCACCCCATCCCCTGACAGTTTTCCACTACTGCCAGTTGCTTTCTTACAGTATTATAATTGTTCAAGGTCAGCTTATGAGTGAGAACATAGGGAACTCTGTTTCTTGTTTCTGTGATAAATTACTGAGAATGATCGACTCCAAATCTATCCAAGTTGCTGCAAAGTCCATATACTTGTCCTTCTTTATGGCTGCATTGTATTCCATTGTGTATATGTACCACTTTTTTTTAATCCAGTCCAACTTCGATGGGCAACATGGTTGGTTCCCTGTTTTTGCTATTGTGACTAGCGTTGCAACAAACATATGTGTGCTGGTATCTTTTTTGTAGAATAATTTGAGTTCCTCTGGGTATATTCCCAATAGGAGAATTACTGGGTCATATGGAAGGTCAATTTCTAGTTCTTTCAGAAATCACCACACTTTTTTCCAAAGAGGTTGTACTAGTTTGCATTCCCACCAGCAGTGTAGAAGCATTCCTTTTTCTCCACATCCTCGCCAGCATCTGTTATTGCTTGTTTTATTAATGATGGCTATTCTTACAGGGGTTAGGTGGTATCCCAATGTGGTTTTGATTTGCATTTCTCTGATGATGAGTGAGGCCGAGCACTTTTTCATGTGTGTGTTGGCTGCCCGTATATCTTCTATTGAGAAGTGTCTATTCATGCCTTTTGACCACTTTTTAAAGGGGCTGTTTGCTTTTTTCCTTTTGATGTGTTTGGTTTGTTGTAGATCCTAGATGTTAGGCCTTTGTCAGATATACAGTTGGCAAATATTGTTTCCCATTCTGTGGGCTGTCTCTGTGCTCTCTTGATGGCTTCTTTTGCTTTGCAGAAGCTCATTAATTTGATGAGGTCCCACTAATCTAATTTATTTCTTAATAAATTGGCCTTTAAGATTCTGAAAAAGAATTGGTTCCCGGTTCCAATTTCCATAAGGATGTCTCCTGCATTTTCGAAGATTCTTATAGTTTGAGGTTTTATGTTTGGGTCTTTGATCCATTTAGAGTTAATTTTTGTGTATGATGATAGGTAGGGGTCCTGTTTCAACCTTCTACATGTGGTCAGCCAGTTTTTCCAGCACCATTTACTGAATAGGTTCTCCACTCCCCAGTGGTAGTTGTTTTAGGCTTTGTCAAAGATGAGTTGGTTCAGGAATTGAGGCTTTGCATCTGGAATCTCTTTCCTGTTCCACTGGTCTATGTGACTGTTTTTGTACCAATGCCAGACTGTTTTGATTACTGTACACTTATAGTAAAGTTTGAAGCCTGGAAGTGTGATACCTCCTGCTTTGTTTCTCTTGCTAAGGATTGTTTTGGCTATTCATGGTCATTTATGGTTCCATATGAATTTCTGTATTGTCATTCCCAAGCCTGAGG
>NW_007010801.1:0-767 GCF_000164805.1 Carlito syrichta | reverse complement strand
TTCACAAAAGAAGACATTCGAGCAGCCAACAAACACATGAAGAAATGCTCAACCTCACTAATCATCAGGGAGATGCAAATCAAAACCACACTGAGATACCACCTAACTCCAGTCAGAATGGCAATTATCAACAACTCAAAAAATAACAGCTGCTGGAGAGGATGTGGTGAAAAGGGAACACTTCTACACTGTTGGTGGGAGTGTAAACTAGTGCAACCTCTGTGGAAAGCAATGTGGCGATTCCTAAAAGCTCTAAAAATTGACCTTCCATATGACCCTGCAATTCCCCTACTGGGAATATACCCTGAAGAACACAAATCACTCTATAAAAAAGATTCCTGCATACGTATGTTTATCGCAGCATTGTTCACAATAGCAAGAACCTGGAAACAACCATGCTGCCCACCAAAAGAGGACTGGATTAAAAAAATGTGGTACATATACACGATGGAATACTACGCAGCCATAAAAAAGAACAAAATCATGAATTTCGCTGCAACCTGGATGGAACTAGAGTCTATAATACTGAGTGACCTCTCACAAAAACAAAAATCCGAATATCACATGTTCTCACTCATATAATGGACCTTGAACATCCAATGCAATACTATAAGAAAATGACTGATGGTCATCCCCCTGTCGGGGGATGGGAAAACACTTCTTATCTACAGGGTGCCTGAATGAAACGTCATTGTACACCTAACCCTTAACTGTACCCCACAAAACCATAATAAAAAATTCTGATTAATGAAAAAAAAAAAAGAACA
>NW_007010800.1:0-817 GCF_000164805.1 Carlito syrichta | reverse complement strand
CCACGTACTCTTGGCCTGTTATCCTTCCTTTCATCATTAATAATCTCTTAACTAGAACCTTTACAACTTTTAAAGTCAAGGTTTACAGCAGCATTTTAAGGTAAGGAATTTGAGAAAATAAGATTTAAAGACTCACCCTTTAATGAGAGTGAAAAAGAAAACCACAAGCTAGATATTTAGCAAAAGAGCCAGGTGCAATGGCCTGTAATCCCAACACTTTGGGAGGCTGAGGAGGGAGGATTGCTTAAACCCAAGAGTTCAAGGCCGGAATGAGCTGTGATCATGCCACTGCATGCCAGCGTGGGTGAAAGAGTGAGACTGTTTCAGGGGGTGTGTGGGGAGAAACAGTATTTAACAGCTGAAGAAAATGCTTAATTCAATCATAGTTAAGTCTTAGCTACAAAACAAATTATTTGCTCATCTTGCTAAAAGAGGAAAATTGTTTTTTCTCCAACAAATAGTGGCAACTATAGTAGATATACCCTGAGTTGTTAGCTGAAGTTAATGTAGATAAACTCAACTGGCTTAAAACTAGTCATGTTTCAAACTCTTGATTTAATGTTTAAATCTCTAGTGAAATTTCAATGACAATTTTTTTTCTTCTCCCAAGCAGTAATCATAGTAAAAAAAAAAAAAAGCTACCAGATTGGTAGAACCAGTGACTCTCTTGCTTTGGGTGTACTGACCAGGTTTTAGATTTATGTATCAGGAAAGCTACACCCAAGACTTCCTGGGTTCAAGTTCCAGTTCCAGCTCACACAGCAACATGACACTGGGCAGGTTAACTACCCTTTACTTATCTGCAACAAAGGGATGA
>NW_007010799.1:0-731 GCF_000164805.1 Carlito syrichta | reverse complement strand
TTTAGGAAGACGGCCTGTTAGTATTTGTGTTTGAGGAGTCATGTAACCCAAGATTACTTATACTTTCTTTAGCAATATGAGATGTAGTGTCCTGTATATGACAACTCCCATTATACAGCTTCCTTTCTTCACTCTGCAGGATGCTGAGACACTTCCTGCTGACCGAGAATTCCAGTTTTGGATATCAAGAGAATGACGCCCATAATGTTCTTTGGGAAGAGGAATCCAAGATTCCTGATTCCCCTTCAAAAGACCTCTCCATAATGTGGAAAATTCAAAACCCAACATGCAAATTTCGACCTGCTCGCCCACAAGAATTTTCTCGTTTGAGATCACCTGAAACATGGAATTTTTACCAATATGGCTTTTGATTCTGAGGAACAAGATTATGGTGGCAGATGTTCCTAGATCACAAAAGAATTTGAAGGGACAGATCCTAGATTACAAGTTACAAGAGGAGCAGAAAGTTCCTTTGGATCTGTAATGATAGATTTAGCGTATCTACGGAGCAAGTCGCTCTGAAACATGTAGGGAACCGGATGCCCAGATTGCTGATGAATCCTTATAAAGAGGCCCTGTAGTTTCCGGTTAATGAGAACTCCTAGAACCGGATTTCCTTTTCGTTCTAAGCAAGATGCCCTGATTTTCCCTGTCGATGTGGATTCCAAACTCTATATACAAAAAGACAGATGCCCAGAAATTTCCTAGGGACGTGGAATCTATGATTCCTG
>NW_007010798.1:0-706 GCF_000164805.1 Carlito syrichta | reverse complement strand
AAAATGAGCAGTAGTAGCTACTCTTATTGATAAAACGGACTGTAAATTACTACAGTGAAAAAGACCCCTAAAAAGTCATTATATAATGATAAAAATATCAATTCAAATAAGAAGATATCACAATTTTAAATACATATGTAGTTAACACCAGAGCTCCAAGCTTTAGAAAATAAATTCTATTAGGCCTAAGAAAAGAGAAAGGCAGCAATTCAATAATAGTCAGGGACTTCAACACTCCACTGAAATCAATAGAGAGATTATCAAGGCAGAAAGCCAAAAAAGAAACATTGGACTTAAAGTGGACTCTAAAACAAATGGAACAGACATCTACAGATAATTCTATATCAAAACTACAAAATATACATTTTTATAGTTAGCACATGGAACATTTTCCAAGATAGACATATGATAGGTCACAAAAATAGTCTCAGTAACTTTTTAAAAATTGAGATGAGATGGCTTATGCCTGTAATCCCAGGCAAGGTGGGGGGATTGCTTGAGCCCAAGAGTCTTGATGCCCAAGAGTCTCACTGGGAAACACAGTGAAACTTCATCTCTACAAAAAAAATTAAAAATTAGATGGGCATGGTGGCTCACATCTGTAGTCCCAGCTACTTGGGAGGCTGAGGCAAAAGAATTGCCTAAGCCCAGAAGTTTGAAGTTATCATGAGCCACGATCATGCTACTGCATTCCCGCCTGGGTAAT
>NW_007010797.1:0-2084 GCF_000164805.1 Carlito syrichta | reverse complement strand
ACAACAGGTCCTGCAACACTTTATTGTCCTCATTCTGGTTTTACAACCTTTTTACAGGCTTGTGTTGATTCCCCATATGTTTTGTTAATTGCTAATGCTCATTCTATTTACTCAGTAATATATAATTTTGTTCATGTTGAAATTAATTGTGAAAATTGTACTTTGTCTAATTGTATTATTGATAACCCATATCAAGTATTTCTGTTAAGGCATCCTTCTTACGTTTTTGTGCCTGTTCAGCTACTGGAACCGTGGTATTCTTCTCCAGGTACTTATATTTTAGAACAAGCCACAGCAATGTTAAATAGGCCTTGTAGGTTTGTTGCAGCTTTAGTCTTGGAAATTTCTGCTTTAATAGCTATCATAGGATCTGTAGCAGCATCTGCCACTGCTTTGGCTCAAGAAGTTCACACAGCTAATCATGTGAATGATTTGTCCCAAAATGTTAGCTTAGCTTTATTTACTCAAGAACAGATAGATAAAGGTATTATTGATAAGTTGAATGCTTTAGAATCAGCATTAGTATATATAGGAAATCAAATACAACATATTAAGGTTCAGATGTCTGTAGCTTGTCACGCTCAATTTAAATGGATTTGTGTTACACTTTTGCCATATGATGGTCAGAATGTTAGTTGGACTGATGTTCAGAAACATCTTATGGGAGTTTGGCAGTCTTCTAATTCTTCTTTAAACATTCAACAGTTGCATAGTCAGATTACTGCTGTTTCTCAAGCACATCTTTCCTCACTTTCAGTTTCTCAACTAGCATCTAGATTTACTTCTTCCCTTTCTCAGTTTGTGGCTTCCAATTCTGTCTGGAATCTGATCTATAATTTCATTACTATTGGTATAATTGTTCTTTTTCTGCTGTTTATCTTTCCAATCGTCATCCAACGTTTAAGAAAAGCAGTTCAACGTAACTCTGATAATATTTATTTGGCAGTTCTTACTAATAAAAAAATAATGTCATCTATCAGCTGGTCACTTATGTCATAAAGGCTAATATTTTGTGTCATCAGCTCACCATTCTTCATTCTCCCTATGTCCCCTTAAGTCTTTACGCTCTTGGTATTCAGTGACGGGTAAGATTCCAGCCACCTAGTATGAACCTAAGACAGGCATTCCCCGCAGGGAAGGGGAACGGGCCAATGACGGGTAACAACTATGGTGAGGCGAGAACAACCTAAGACAGAAGCCAAGATGTTTTACGTTTGTTTTAATAAAAAAGGGGAAATGTTGGGAGCCAACATCTATAGCTACATGGCTGAGCCTGTAAAGGCCCATCTGGAAGATCGCCTCTGACATAGGATATCAGTTATACCTATGATATGGCGTGTGATTGGTGACCAGTGTGCATACATGGCAGTAAAACTTACAAGTGAATCTCAGTACACTTGATGGAAGGTGCATGGCGGAATTGTTTCTGTCTTTCTAAGTTTAGCTTCTTTCTAGATATTTTTTTACTTCTATTTCCTGGTAGACTGGGTAGTCCTTGTTCCCGAAAGCTGTTTCCCCTAGGGCTAAGATTAGAAACTAAATTACCATGATAGTTTTGTTGCCCTGCCCCTAGCCAGGTAGAACGTTTTCTTTTGTTTTGTTAATTACCGAAACTCTGTCTGCTTCAGCCCATGGCCGCCATCTTGGAAGCCCTGCATTTCCTTGTTCAAGAGTGTGACAGCTACTATTTGATTTTTAGAGTAGACTTGTTGGGATAAAATATATACATATACACTCATAGCTGCGTAAATCTATGCTTGCTGTTTTGATTCCTTTTGCTACATTATTCAAGTGTAATAGTTACTATATGATTTATAAAAGAATTAACGATAAGGTATTAGCTTAATAGGATATAGCATAGTATTAAAGTCCAATAACTAGATCATATGAAAATTAAAGTTTAGACATATGAAACATGAATTATAGTAAAGTTTTGTAGTTTAAGAATAAGTTTTAACTGAGTTATAAGGCGTTATGTTAAATTGTAATAGGTTAATAGTATAGTGTTAAGTTGATAATATTAATTGTTAAAAATATTGGGAATCAGTGAACTTGGATTGAACCTAGAGTTAGCTCAGGAAAAG
>NW_007010796.1:0-481 GCF_000164805.1 Carlito syrichta | reverse complement strand
AAAAAAAACCCTCACATATACCACATAAATATGTACAAACATTATGCATCATTAAAAAAGAAATAAAAGGAATACTGTTGTTTGCTTTGAGCACCATTCTTTTTTAATTTTAATTTTTATTATAAAGATTTGGGGTACATTTCAGGTTTAGGTATACAAACATTGATCATGCATTTACTCTTGTTGATGAGGTATGCCCCTCCCTCCTCTAGCAGTTTCCTTCAACTGCCAATCCCATCCCCCCGACAGTTTCCCACTACTCTCAGTTGCTTTCTTATAGTATTATAACCGTTCAAGTTCTGCTTATGAGTTAGAACATATGGAACTCTGTTCTTTGTTTCTGTGATAAATAACTGAGCATGAGCAACTCCAAATTCATCCAAGTTGTTGCAAACTCCATATATTTGTCCTTCTTTATGGCTGCATAATATTCCCTCATGTAAAAACTGGCTGACCACATGCAGAAGAAGAAACAGGACCC
>NW_007010795.1:0-799 GCF_000164805.1 Carlito syrichta | reverse complement strand
CCCCCCTTCCTGCATTATTTCCCTCTTTTATATGCCCCCTTTTTAAATCTAGGAACCAAGACTGCATACTGCTGAATAGACAGACTGTAAAGCAGAGGGAAAAGTGAACAAAGCCAGAAGACCCTCATAAGGAAGAACAGGTTATTGCAGAAGAGAAATAAAAGCAACCCCACCTTCCCTCAAAAACAGAATTGAAGAGGGAGAGGGAAAAAAATCTGCAGAAATGAAGAAAAACCAAAAGAAGAGTATGGGTCTCTCCCAGACGCCTGGGAGAGCAGACACTGAGAAAACTGACTTTGGAATGCAAACAATGAAAAGTCCCCAGAATGAAGGGTCTCAAACTGCAAATGTAGATATCAAAACAATAATGGAGAGATTAAAAAGAATTGAGGAGACACAAGAAGAAACTAGGAAGGAGCTGATATCTGAGATAACAGTAATAAAGAAAACTGTGAATGAAATAAATAACAAATTGATAAGCATGGAAAGCAGAATTACCCAAGCAGAAGAATCTCAGAGCTTGAGGACCAAAATATAGAAATAACCCAAACTCTTAAAAACACAGAAAATAAGCTCAAAAAGACAGAACAAAGCCTTCAAGAGATGAGTGACTACCTCAAGAGGCCTAACCTACGAATAATCGGACTCCCTGAGGCAGAAAGAGAAACAGAGACCACATTGGAACAAACTTTCCATGAGATCATTCAAGAAAACTTCCCTTATCTAATCAGCGATACAAAAATTCAAACACAAGAGATTCAGAGAACCCCCGCAAGACAACAAATGAGAAGACCAACTC
>NW_007010794.1:0-924 GCF_000164805.1 Carlito syrichta | reverse complement strand
TTGGCCCAGATAGTGGTCACAGTAATGTCACTACTTGGCTGCATGATCTGAGCAAATCACCTATCTTCCATGATTATTTAAGTTGGCAAACTTACCTAGTTTCTTGGTCTTCTGGAGACTTTTTCAACACTCATTAGCATATTAAAGACCCTGAGGACCCCTCCAATACCAAATTTTATTTACTAATTTGAAAATATAACCTTATTTTCTTCCATAGAACAAATACTGATATATAAAGTAAAATACTGCCGGGCTCGGTGGCTCAGCCTGTAATCCCACGCCTTTGGGAGGCTGAGGTGAGTGGATTGCCTGAGCCCGCGGGTTCGAGACCCGCCTGGGCAACGAGACCTCATCTCTACAATAAATCAAAAAATCAGCCGGGCGTGGTAGTGCACGCCTGTAGTTCCAGCTACTTGGAAGGCTGAGGTGGAAGGATCGCCGGAGCCCAGCAGGTTGAGGCTGCGGTGGCCGGGAGCGGCCACTGCACTCAGGTCTGGGTGACAGAGTGAGACTCCAACTCATAAAAAAAAAAAAAAAAAAAAAAAAAAATAAAGTAAAATACTTCAAGCAGAAAGGAAAATGTCAAAGAAGGCCCAGAAAAGAAAAAATAAACATACACAACTTGACATAGCAAGTTCTACTTAGCCAGACTGTGAGGTGACATGAACTCTAAACAAAGCAGGGAGGAAGCCTTAACTGGGAATGCAAATTTTGTAAACCTTTGCAAGCCACATTGTGAGCTCCATCCATGTCTAAACTCAGCCTGCTTTTAGTAATGGACATAGCCTTGAACTAGAAATTACAGTATCTGGATACTAGTTCCCATTCTATCCCAACTGTGCAGACTTAGACAAACATTTTCCTTCTTGAGGCATCAACCTCACATCTGTAGCACTGGAATACTCTGTTTGCCTTACTTGGTTT
>NW_007010793.1:0-3529 GCF_000164805.1 Carlito syrichta | reverse complement strand
GGCCCGGGGTGTTGGGAGGGCTTAAATGCACGAGGTCAAAGGTGCTAGGCCTGGGGTGGGGGGGCAAAAATGGACGAGACCTGGGGCACTGGGCCCAGGGTGCCAGGAGGGGGAAAATGCATGAGGTCCAGGATGCTGGGCCTGGGGGACTGAGAGGGCGAAAATGCATGATACCCAGGGTGCTGGGCCCAGGAAGCCAGGAAGGGGAAAATGAGTGAGGTCCAGGGTACTTGGCCTGGGGTGCCAGGAAGGCAAAAGTGCAGGAGACCCGCGGCGCCTGGCCCAGGGTCCTGGGAGGGTGAAAATGCACGAGGTCTGGGGCACTGGACCCGGGGATGCCAGATGGGCAAAAATGCGGGCCTGTAGTACTGGGCCTGGAGAGCCGGAGGGGTGAAAATGCACAAGGCCTGAGGCACTGGACATGGGGTGCCTGGAGGGCAAAAATGTGTGCGGTCAGAAGCACAGCGAGAGGAAAAATGTGCAAGGGCCGGGTCTCCAGGCCCAGGGAGAGTGAAAATGCGTGAGGGTGGGCTGGACCTAGGGCGCTGGTAGGGTGAAAATGCAAGAGGCCTGGGGTGCTGGGCGTGGGGTGCCACGAGGATGAAAATGCATGAGGCCTGGGGCAATGGGCCCAGGGCACCAGAAGGATGAAAATGTGCGAGGCCCAGAATGCTGGGCTCAGGGCAATGGGAGGGTGAAAAGGCCCAAGGCCCAGGTACTGAGCCTGGGGAACCAGGAGGGAGAAAATGCGTGGGGCTCTGGGCACTGGGCCTGAAGCACCAGCAGGGCAAAAATGTGTGAAACCAGGGTGTGGGGTCCGGGATGGTGGGAGAGTGAAAATTCGCGAGGCCTGGGGCTTTGGGTCCAGGGCTCTGGGAGAGCAAAAATTCACAAAGCCTGGGGCGCTGGACCCCGGGCACCCAAAGAGTAAAAATGCCCAAAGCATGGGTGCTGGGCCCGGGGCACCAGGAGAGTGAAAATGGGAGAGGTGGGGGACCTGGGGTGCTGGAAGGGCGAAAATGCTCAAGTCCTGCAGTGCGGAGCTGGGCCCCGGGGTGCTGGGAGGGTGAAAATGCACGAGGCCCAGGGCACTGGGCCCGGGATGCTGTGAGGATGAAAATTCACGAGGTTTCGAGTGCTGGGCCCGGGGCACTGGGAGGGTGAAAATGAGTGAGCCCTGGGGTGCTAGGCTCAGGGCAAGGGCCCAGGGTGCCCCGAGGGCAAAATTGCATGAGGCCCGAGGCACTGGGCCTAGGGTGCCAAAAGGGTGAAAAACACGTGAGCTGGGCCCGGTCGCTGGGCCTTGGATGACAGGAGGGTGAAAAGGCCTGAGGCTCGGGGCACTCGGCCCGGGGCGCCAGGAGGATGAAAATGCGTGAGGTCGGGGTGCTGGGCCAGGAGCGCCAGGAGGGTGAAAATGTGCAGGGCCTGGGTCACTGTGCCCCAGGCACTAGAAGAGTGAAAATACACGAGGTCTGAGGCGCTAGACCCTTGGCGCTGGCAGTGAGAAAATGCTAGTAGCCTGGGGCACTGGGCACAGGGCATCGGGAAGGTGAGAATGCGGGAGACCCTGAGTTCTGGGTCCGAGGCGCTGGGAGGGTGAAAATGCACGAGGCCTTGAACACTGGGGGACAGAAAGACAGGTCAGCTTGGCACTGATAACCATATGTGTGTGTCATTTATTTATTAATTTAATTTATGTATTTAAATAAATAAAGCAGTTCCACAGAGTATAACCATAGACTTTTGTCCTCCACTGTAGCAGATGCTATTGAGGTGTCCCCTTCACACAATCCCCACACCTCCCTTCTCTGGTGCACAGTGGCCCACATGCAGCCTTCGTGGGGACACACGTACTAGCCTAACAGGTCATCTGCATCTCCCTGAGGGATGCTGGGTGGGGAGTGGAAAACCCCAGGATCCCTGGACACAGATGGGCACACACACCCTAGGCTGCTCCCTGGAGAGCTGGGTCCATTTCAGGAGTACAGCCTTCAAGCCAGGAGGGAGCACTGAGCCACCAGGTGCCCTTGCTACCGCTGGGAGTCTGAGCTGTGGAGGACAGGAGTCTTTGCTCTCAGTGAGCACTCCCTGGCGGTAAGCTCTGTCCACCCCAGGCAATATGCAGGGCCTGTGTTCTCCTGTTGCCTGGGAAGCCTTCCCTTTGATTTGCTGGTCATACTGAAAATTGACTGAGGCTCCCCTGGATGCAGAATAACTTTCAATCAAACTTAATTAAGGGAAGACCAGTAATTCTTATCTCGAGTTTTCTCTCAGGCAGTGTTTTTCTTCTAATTAGAACTTGAGAACATCCCCCAGTCAGTGACACCTTGGGCTACAGAGCAGTGGCCATTCCTGGCAACCTGACAGGCACCTCCAGGAGAGGTGCAGGCCCGTCCATGGGTTCATTTGCAGGGGATGCACTAAATCACTCCCATCCTGGCCATGGAGAGGCTCCCAGGTTTTACCTTTAGGATTCTGACATTTCCAAATGGCCCCATTGGCCAGGACTATAGATGACAACATCTTGGCAAACAGTTGTGCATAGTGCCCCATGGCATCACTGGCCAGTTGGCAACTCCTGACTCCAGGAATCTGCCTGTGTGTCTGCCTGCTGGTGACCTCCCAACATGGCGGGACAGAAGGACCTGACTGTCTAAAGAGGAGCCCTAGGTTGAAATTATGTCCTTTCTCAGTGTGGCTTTAGAGTCAGGAAGAGTTTGCACTGATGGACACAACCGAACATTTCAGAGACTGTGAGTTACCTGGGGTACCAGCTGCCGGGGCCTGTCATATCACAAGGTGACACAGGTGGAGGTCTACAGGAGGACTCGATCACGTGGCATTTGGATATCCCATTTCTCATATTGAGGTAAATCTTTCCTGCAACGCTGTCAAATGCTGACATGTGACTCTTGCTCCCTAGAACCAGGGTTCTCACATGCTCCTGTGATCCGTGCCTCTCAAGCGACCAACAAGCACTCTGGGACTAGGGCTCATCATGTAGATCTGGACCTTTCTCAAATGCCCGTGCATGGGTTGATGTGACTCGGAATGCCTCTCTTCACTCCTGAGATCAATGGTCTCTCCTTGTTTTCAGGGGTTTTTGTGTCCACAGCTGTTTTCATTTTATTTTGTGACTGGGGTTTCACCAACATCATGTAGTTTTCACATTTTCCTAAATTGAGTTGTTTTATTTTCTACTTCAGCATGGCTGCAACATCACAGGCATGTTCTGCATTCTCTTTAAAGGGCAGAATTTTAAAGTTTTGAAAGACAGCTTTCCTTGGTGAGTTCTGGAACTCATTTTCAGGCACTCATGCTTGCTGGATATCTGGGCATGCTCTTCATCATTCAAATACACAATTTTCCATGAAACTTGAGGATAAATGGCCTTAATAAATCCCATTATGCTGAAAAAAATAAAATAACAGTTTGGTGACACAGGAGCGGTGATAAATACCCTTTTTAATTTTTCAGTGTCACTATTATCTCTTTCCTCCTGCCTGGCTGCAGATAGATGGTCTCC
>NW_007010792.1:0-752 GCF_000164805.1 Carlito syrichta | reverse complement strand
ACCAGAGAGGATGTGAGATACTGGCTTAGGAGTGATGATATGGTTCTCAGATCTGCACACACCCCAAAAGATGATTTACTGCTAAATCCCTCAAAGGATAATGGTGTGTGGGATGTGAGAAAGGGGAATGCTAAATGGCATATCTGTGTTTGAGTCTTCCAAGAATGTTTGAAATTTAGACCAGTGTACTATCATCCACGATTTCATATGTTTTCAACCACCTACGTTATTAAAGATAAACACTTGCCTACTAGAAATCCCTTTAGAAAATCTATTGACAAACATACACCCACAAAACACCTCCTGAGTGTATGCATTCCAAGCTTTAAATGAGTGTGTGCACTAGAAGTCACATGTCCATGGGTTAAAATCTGCTCAATTGGCTTGAGAGACAGCAGCCTCATAAAAGTGTCATACTGAGCAGTGTCACCAAGGTTAGCAGACTTTACAAACTCAGCAGAACATCTCTGAGAAGTTCTGAAGATTTTCAGAGTATACCAGCAGATTCCAAGAGTATTCTTAGAGAAAACTTCAGGTTTTGAAATGAGTCAAAGAAGAACTGACCCTGCCACCAGGCCACATAGAAATATCCCATGACCCAGCGGCCCTTGATCTGTCCTTTTCTGACCTCATCCCTCACTCAAATGTCACCAGAGCCATCTCCAGAGCTCCTACACCATTTTGTCCTTGTTGCAGCCCAGCAGTTTCTTTCCCACATTTGCAGTGTGAGAAGATACACAGAGGACTCCAGG
>NW_007010791.1:0-730 GCF_000164805.1 Carlito syrichta | reverse complement strand
TCCCGTGGAAAAGGTCTCTGTGGGTGAGGGACGATGGAGTGATTGGAGAGGAAGGGACCCACTCCCGCCTGAAAGTGGCAGACCAAGCAACCAGAACCTGGGCTGGCTGCAGCATTGTCGAACCACCTTGATCGCTCTGTGCCTCACAGCCGCCCTAACATGGGGCCGTCTATTCCGTGAGCTCACACGCATCTTTGCTGTGGGGCACTTTTGTGTGGTTTGGAGACAGGCCTTCTGGGACATGTGGCCGAAGGGATGGGATGGACATGCTGGTTGCCACCTTTGAAACCTCCCATGAATGACAGGCAGGAAAGTCCCTCTTCCTCTCCCATCCCTGAGGGTGATTCCTCAGGCTGGGTGGCAGGGGTGCTGGTGGTTGCGGTGGTGGTGACTATTATTATTTGGAGTTGGATCCTGCTCTGTCATCCAGACCAGAGTGCAGGAGCACACTCACGGCCACTGTGGACTCCTCCTGTGGGCTCAGGCAATCCTTCTGCCTCAGTCCCCTGAGTGGTTGTAACCACAGGCCTGCACCATCATGCCCGGCTAATCTTTGAATTTATTTTTGATGACCAAGACAAGGTCTCAACCAGTGTCCCGAGCTGGTCTAGCACCCCAGGCTCAGGCCATCAACTTGCCTTGGCCTCCGAAGTGCTAGGATGCCAGTCTGAGTACCTGAGCCCTTCTTGTGGTTGTGGTGGCAGTGTTTGGTGTCATTACTCTGAGTCAG
>NW_007010790.1:0-794 GCF_000164805.1 Carlito syrichta | reverse complement strand
TAACAGTACTATGGAAGTCATGGGAGCGTTGCAGCCTGCATTGTTATACATGTTAACTTCAATATTATAGTTATTGATTTACAGAATTGTTTCTTTACTATACCTTTAAGCCAGAGGATTGTAAACAATTTGCATTCAGTTTACTCTCTGAGAATTTCACAACATTTATTCCCGCTACAGGAGGAGTCAACTCTCGAGGACTAAGACTTAACGTGCTATGGCAAATGCAAGTAACTCACTTTCCCAGCTTTAGAAAATTGTCTTATTTGCATGTGACTGTGGATACATTTTCTCTAGTTATTTTAGCTTCAGGAAAAACTGGAGAAGCCTACAAGGACGTGGCACAACATTTATTATTTTGCTTTTCACAGCTAGGTAAGCCAAAGCAACTGAAAACCAATAACGGTCCTGCATATACATCTAAATCTTTCCAGAAATTTTGCTCCCAATTTACTATTTTTCATTCCACTGAAATTCCCTACAATCCACAAATCAAGCCATAGTTGAAAGAGGTCACCAAACTGCAAAAAAATCAATTAAGTTACAAGAGAGGGGTTCAAGTATAGCTCTCCTCACCACATCTTGAATCACGCTTTATTTGTTATTAATCTTTTAAATTTGGACTCTTCAGGCTATTCAGCTATGGCTAGACATTGAAATCCAGAAGGAACTATAAAACCTCTGATAAAATGGAAGGCTCTCCTTACAGGGAAAGGGGAAAGCCTGCTATATTTCGTGCCCAAGTCAAACATGTTATTAATTGTAAGTTTTCTTATGAAAGGCATCCCAACTCC
>NW_007010789.1:0-727 GCF_000164805.1 Carlito syrichta | reverse complement strand
AAAAGTCTTGCCAGAGCCTGGCAGACATAGGCTGTGGTGGCAGGAGCAAGCCCACCCACCCCTTCCAGCCTAGGCAACGAAGTGAGAATTCGACTCAAAAAAAGGAAAACATGAAAAATAGAAGAGTATACATTTGTGTGTGTAGTGGGGATCATCGTGAACAGATAGAGATTATTTGGGAAGGAGTCCCCAGACATGGGCCTAGAATTCCTGAAAGACGATGGATCAGCAGACAATTGAACTGTGGCTTTGAGTAGACTGCTGGAGGCTGGGAGTTCAAGACCAGATGGTGCCATGTAATGAGACCTCATCGCTCCCCAAAAAGCAAACACTGGAGTCACACATGGTGGCACCTGCAGTCCTGGCTACATGGGATGCAGTGGCCTTCGTCCAAAGGTGTTCCATTGTGTTGCTCCCACCAACAGAACGTGCCAGTCCAGGACAGTCATCATGGCTCACTGCCATCAGCCCCACAACCTGGGAGGCCGAGGTGGGAGGCTGTCTGAGCCCAGGGTTCGGAGACAAGACTGGGTGAAGTGGTCAGACCTCATCTCAGCATTAGGTCCTTAAAATTGAGTCAGTCGTGGTGGCCCCCAGTGTCCCAGTTGCTCGTTGGCCAATATGATAGGATCACCTGAGTCCTGCAAGTCAAGTCCCCTGGAGCCACGTATGTGCCACCGCACCCCAACCAGTCCAACGGAGACATCAGCAACAAAAAAGACGTTTC
>NW_007010788.1:0-787 GCF_000164805.1 Carlito syrichta | reverse complement strand
TTAGCTTTTATGGCATTTGCTTTTGGGGATTTGTTCAAGAATTTGTTGCCTACTCCAATGTGCATAAGAATGTTCCTACATTTGCTTCAGGGATTCTTATAGTATGAGGTTTTATATTTCAGTCTTAATACATTTAGAGTTGACTTTTGTATATGGTGATATGTAGAGGTCCAGTTTCATTATTGTGCATGTGGTTAACCAGTTTTCCCGCACCATTTGCTAAATATGGTCTCCTTTCCCCAATGGTTAGGAAGATGAGTTGGTTGAGAGACTGCGTTTTTGCTTCCAGAATCTCTGTCCTGTTCCATTAGTCTATATTGCCTATTCTTGAACCAATATCAGGCTGTTTAGGTTTTCCTTTTAATTCGTTCGAATTCCTTACTGATCCAGGCTGTTTGGGTTTTCCTTTTAATTCATTTGAATTCCTTGTTTAACCTAGATATTAGACCTTTGTCAGATACATACTTGGCAATGTTTTTGTTTGTTTGTTTGTTTGTTTTTTGGTTGCTGTAGCCTTCTAGTAAAGTTTGTAGTAAAGTTTAAAATCTGGAAATGTGATACCTCTCACTTTGTTCCTTTTGCTGAGGATTGTTTTGACTTTCTATGTTCTTTTTTTTTTTTTTTATGAACTTCTGTATTATTGTTTCCAGGTCTGTAAAAAATGATGTTGGTAATTTAATGGGTATTGTACTGAATCTGTGGATGGCCTTGGGTAGAATGGACATATTGTCAATATTGATCTTCCAACCCATTAGCATAGAATGTTTTTCCATTTGCTTGTGTGATC
>NW_007010787.1:0-781 GCF_000164805.1 Carlito syrichta | reverse complement strand
GACCCAAATAAACTTATACTAATTTGTTATAACATGTCTGAACAAGATCTAGTTTAGCATACTAAAAAGGAAGATACATTGGTTTGAAAAGAATCCCTGTCAAAGAAACATGAATTCTGCTAAATGTAAAGTAAGAGCAAACATCAAATTTATGGTGAAACTTGGGTGGAAGGATGGTGAAATTATTGATGCTTTATGAAAAGTTTATAGGACCAATGCCCCCAAAATATGAACAGTTTACAAATGGATAACTCATTTTAAGAAGGACCAAGGTGATGTTGAAAATGAAATCACAGTGATAGACCACTTACATCAATTTGTGAGAAAAAAAATTGATCTTGCCCATGCCCTAATTGAGAAGGACTGACTATTTATAGCAGAAGCAACAGCCAGCAACAACTCAGTTGATTCAGGTTACACAATTCTGATTGAGAAAGAAAGAAAGAAAGAAAGAAAGAAAGAAAGAAAGAAAGAAAGAAAGAAAGAAAGAAAGAAAGAAAGAAAGAAAGAAAAAAGCTGAGCAAAATTTCCATCCAATGGGTACCAAAATCATTGCCCCCAGTTCATCTTCAGACAAAAGCAAAGTTTCAAGGGAAATTTTAAACAAGTGGGGTCAAGATCCAGAAGTATCCTTCAAAAAATTGTGACAGAAGATAAAACATAACTTTGCTAGTATGATCCTGAAGGTGAATCACAGTCAAAGTAATTGTTACCAAGAGGTAGAAATGGTTTAAAGTAAAAGCAGCCCAGTCAAGAGCAAAAAATCATGACAACAGTTTTT
>NW_007010786.1:3941-6548 GCF_000164805.1 Carlito syrichta | reverse complement strand
TCATCCAACGTTTAAGAAAAGCAGTTCAACGTAACTCTGATAATATTTATTTGGCAGTTCTTACTAATAAAACAAAAAAATAATGTCATCTATCAGCTGGTCACTTATGTCATAAAGGCTAATATTTTGTGTCATCAGCTCACCATTCTTCATTCTCCCTATGTCCCCTTAAGTCTTTACGCTCTTGGTATTCAGTGACGGGTAAGATTCCAGCCACCTAATATGAACCTAAGACAGGCATTCCCCGCAGGGAAGGGGAACGGGCCAATGACGGGTAACAACTATGGTGAGGCGAGAACAACCTAAGACAGAAGCCAAGATGTTTTACGTTTGTTTTAATAAAAAAGGGGGAAATGTTGGGAGCCAACATCTATAGCTACATGGCTGAGGCCTGTAAAGGCCCATCTGGAAGATCGCCTCTGACATAGGATATCAGTTATACCTATGATATTGGCGTGTGATTGGTGACCAGTGTGCATACATGGCAGTAAAACTTACAAGTGAATCTCAGTACACTTGATGGAAGGTGCATGGCGGAATTGTTTCTGTCTTTCTAAGTTTAGCTTCTTTCTAGATATTTTTTTACTTCTATTTCCTGGTAGACTGGGTAGTCCTTGTTCCCGAAGCTGTTTCCCCTAGGGCTAAGATTAGAAACTAAATTACCATGATAGTTCTGTCCCCTGCCCCTAGCCAGGTAGAACGTTTTCTTTTGTTTCGTTAATTACCGAAACTCTGTCTGCTTCAGCCCATGGCCGCCATCTTGGAAGCCCTGCATTTCCTTGTTCAAGAGTGTGACAGCTACTATTTGATTTTTAGAGTAGACTTGTTGGGATAAAATATATACATATACACTCATAGCTGCGTAAATCTATGCTTGCTGTTTTGATTCCTTTTGCTACATTATTCAAGTGTAATAGTTACTATATGATTTATAAAAGAATTAACGATAAGGTATTAGCTTAATAGGATATAGCATAGTATTAAAGTCCAATAACTAGATCATATGAAAATTAAAGTTTAGACATATGAAACATGAATTATAGTAAAGTTTTGTAGTTTAAGAATAAGTTTTAACTGAGTTATAAGGCATTATGTTAAATTGTAATAGGTTAATAGTATAACTGACAGTTAAGTCATTTAACTAAACTTATAGATTATAGTATAGTGTTAAGTTGATAATATTAATTGTTAAAAATATTGGGAATCAGTGAACTTGGATTGAACCTAGAGTTAACTCAGGAAAGTTTTTTGTATTAATCAGGGTATAGAGCAAAGAGTATAATATGAATGATTCGTTGAACATTATGGAAAACACTTTGAACGATTTGTATTGAAATTGTGCACCTGTGACCTTGATGTAAGCACGGCAGGCATCATGGAATTTGAATTGTTTGCTTGGAAATTGCAGATCTCGTGGGGGTCTTGTGATGCATAGTTTGTAAAGCACGAAACTTGTACGCCCCCAGTGAGTGATTATCACATTGCTGGAGGGTATAGAAAATGGTATATAAGTTGGAAAAGATTTGAATAAAATCGGCTTCAGTCTTAGCCAGACTGTTCCCAGAAGAGCTGCCTCCGAGTAGTTTTCTTCTCTCCGTTCTGATTCACCGGTGCGGTCCTAACCCTTCCCTGGTCAGTGCAGGTCACCGACAGTAGACCTAGCTAGCCAGGTGTCTAGGCAGCTGACTTAACTAGGTGATTTAACTAGCTAGCCAGCTGACTAGCAGGTTGACCTAACTACCTAGCTACCTAGCTGGCCAGCTCGAGAGCCAGCTGTTTTAACTAGCTAGCTACTAAGGTATACCGCTGGCTTGCCAGTTGACTTAACTACTCAACTACCTAGCTAACCAGCTGGCTAGTGAGCTGACTTAAATAGGTTACTTAACTAGCTAGCTAACTAGCTAACCAGTTGACTTAACTAGCTAACTTCCCAGTCAGGCAACTGGCTAGACAGCTGGGTTAATTAGCTGCCTTAACCATCTAGCTACCTAGCTAGATAACTAGCTAGCCATCTGCCATAACTAGCTGACTTAACTAGCTACCAAGCTGACATAACTAGCTAACTTATATAGCTAGTTTCCTAGTCAGTCAGCTGACTTAACTAGCTGAAATGACTAGCTGGCCAGATGGCTAGCCATATAAATTAACTAACTTTTTTACTTGCTAACCAGCTGGACAGCCAACTGACTTAATGTGTTTACTTAACTTCCTAGCCTGCTGCTTGCCAGCTGACTTAATTGATGAGTTAACCAGCTACTCAGCTGACTACCCAGCTGACTTAAATAGTTGACAACCTATCTAGCCAGCTGGCTTGCCAGCTGACTTACCTTGCTGACTTAAACTTGCCTGCTGGCTAGTTAGCTAACTAATCTAGCTAGCTACCTACCTAGCCAGCAGGTTAGCCAGCTGACTTAACTAGGTGAATTGAACAGCTAGCCTGCTGACTAGTAAGCTGACTTATCTAGCTAACTACCTACCTACCCAGCTTGCTGGACAGATGACTAAACTAGATGATTTAACCAGTTAGCCACTTGGCTATCCAGGTGACTTATTCACTACATCACTAGCTAGGAAAGTAGCTATCTAGCTGACATAACTATAGACATA
>NW_007010786.1:0-2904 GCF_000164805.1 Carlito syrichta | reverse complement strand
CTATTTAGCCAGCTTGCTAGCCAGTTGACTTAACTAGTTGTTGTAATAAGCCGGTCTGCTTTCTAGCCTGTTGAATTCACTTGCTTGCTACATAGCTAGCCAGCTGGCTATCCAGCTGAATTAACTAGGTGACTCATCTAGCTAGCCAACTGTCTAGTCAGCTGACTTAATTAGCAAGCTACCTACCTAGCCAGCTGGCAAGTCAGCTGACTTATCTAGGTAACTTAACTAGCTAACCAGCTTGCTAGACTGCTGACATAACTAGCTAGCTACCTAGCTAGCAAACTGGCTAGCTAGCTGACTTAACTAACTGACTTAACTAGCTAGCTAACTGGCATATCTAGCTGACTTAACTATTTCTCTAGCTGACTTAACTGGCTTACTTAACTAGTTAGCTAGCTAACTTAACTACCTGAATTAAATGGTTAACTAACTATTCAACCAGCTGAATAACTAGCTGATTTAATAATTAGCTAACTTGTTATGTGTAAGACTGAAGTAGCTGACTTAAATAGTTAGCTAACTAGTGAGTTAGCTGACTTAGCTAGCTAACTATTTAGCTAGCTGACTTAGCTAGCTGACTTTACTTGGATAATGAGATAGCTAGCTGATTAACGAGTTGGTTAATGAGTTAGCAAACTGTTTTAACTTGTTGGAAAATGAGTAAACTAGCTGGCTTGACTAGTTGGTTAACGAGTTAGCTAGGTGACAACTTTTAAGCTGACGAATCTGCTGACTGCTTAGCTTGTATTACAGGTTGGCTGGCTACATGGTCGACTTGTTAGCTTCCTTAACAAGTTGGACCACTAGTCGGCCGACTAGTTTGGTGGGTCAACGTGTTGACTGACAAATTGGCACAGTAGTTATCTCGGTTAACTAGTTGGCTGACTAATTGTCTGACCTAAGTAGTCAGCCGACTAGTTCACTGACTAGTTAGCTGGCCTAACTAGTCGGCTGACTAGTTAGCTGAACAAACTTTCAGCTGACAAGTTGGCCAACTGGTCAGTCAACTGGTTAACTGAATTAACAATTTGGCTGGCTAGTCGGTCTACCAGTTAGCTGCCTTAACTAGTTGGCTAGCAAGTGAGCCGACAGGTGAGCTGACTTAATTAGTTGGCCGGTGAGTGAACTGACTGGTCAGCCGAATTTATTCAGCTGGTGAGTGAGCCAACTGTTCAGAAGAATTAACAAGTCAGCCTGCAAGTGAGCCGACAGATGAGCCAACTTAAATAATTGTCTGATGAGTGAGATGATGGGTGAGCTGCCTTAACTAGTCGGCCAGTGAGCGAGCGAACTTGTGAGCTGATTTAACTAGTTGGCTGATGAGGAAGCTGACTAGTTAGCTGTCCTGTTGGTTTGCAAGGGGACCGATAAGCTAGTTGACCTGTTTGTTGGTGAGTGAGCTGACTAATTTGTGGACCGGTTGGCAGGCAAGGTAGCCGACTAGTTACTGGACCTGATGGAAAGGAAGCAAGACCACTAATTAGCTGACTAGCTAGCTGAGTTGCTAGCCAACTAGATAGCTAAGTAACTAGCTGATTTGCTCGCTGACTTAACTAGCTAGCTGGTTATCTAGCTGAAATAACTAGCTAGCAAACAAGCTAGCTAGCTGTCTAGCCAGCTGACTTATCTAGCTAGAAAACTGGCTAGTTAGAAGGCTAGCTGACTTAACTAGCTACCTGACTAGCTAGGAGACTAGCTAGCTGACTTAGCTGAGGAGGTAGTTGACTGGCTAGCTGGCTAGCCAGCTTACTTAATTAGCTGGGTACCTGGTGGGCTAGATGATTAGCAAGCTGTCTTAACTAGTTGGCTAGCTGGCTAGGCAGCTGGCTAACTAACCAGTTGGTAGGCCAGCTGGCTTGTCACCCAGTTTAAATTGCCAGCTGGCTGGCTGAACATTCGAACAGCCAGCCAGCTTAACTAGCCAGCCACCCTGCTGGTCAGTCAGCTAGCCAGTCAATTTAACTACCTGGCCACCTACCTGACCAGCCTGCTAATCAGCCGGCTTAACTTGCCAGACACTTGGCGAGCCAGCCCGCTAACCAGCTGACTTAACTAACTAACTTAACTAGAGAGACATCCAGCTAGCCAGCTGGCTAGGAAGCTGACTAAAATAGTTGGCTACCTAGCTAGCCAATGGGTAGCCATTTGAATTAACTAGTAGAATTAAACAGCTAGCCAGTTGGCTAACCTGCTGTCTCAACTAGTTAACTGAACTAGTTAGCCAGCTGTCAAGCCAGTTGATTTAAGTAATTGACATCACTAGCTAACCAGGTGTCTAGTCATCTGACTTAACTAGTTAACTACATACATGTCCCACATGCTTGCCTGTTGGGAGCCAACATCTATAGCTACATGACTGAGGCCTATAAAGGCCCATCTGGAAGATCGCCTCTGACATAGGATATCAGTAACACCTATAATATTGGTGTGTGAATAGTGACCAGTGTGCATATATGGCAACAGAACTTACAATATTAAGATATAAAACTTTAAGTAAATCTCACTATGCCTGATGGAAAGTGCACAGCAGAATTATTTTATGTTTTTGTCTTTCTAAGTTGTATTTCTTTTTAGGATATTTTTAAACTTCTATTTCCTGGTAAACTGGTTAGTCAACCTTTGTTCCCGCAAGCAGTTTTTCTTAGGGTTAAGATTAGACGTTAAAATCATTGTAATAGTTCTGTTTACCTGCCTCTGGCCAGGCAGAACGTTTCTAGTTTCATTACGTACTGAAACTCTTAGTTTGCCTCTGGCCCCTGGCCATCGTCATGGCAACCATGCAGTTCATTATCCAAGAGCATGACGGCTACAAATTGATTTTTAGAAAAGACTTGTTAGGACAAAATATATATACATTTATAGTTGCACTCACATTTTATAGTATATTTTAGTAAATTTGTG
>NW_007010785.1:0-750 GCF_000164805.1 Carlito syrichta | reverse complement strand
TGCAAAGCCAAGAAACCATCAGAGAGCAGGGAGACAGCTACAGACTGGGAAAAAGTATTGCCAACACCAAAGGCTTAACATCCTGGATCTACAAGGAACTCAAACGTGCTGAAAAGAAAAAAACAAACAACCCCATTATAAAATGGGCAAAAGATATGAACAGACACTTCACAAAAGAAGACATCTGAGCAGCCAACAAACACATGAAGAAATGCTCAACCTCACTAATCATCAGGGAGATGCAAATCAAAACCACACTGAGATACTGCCTAACTCCAGTCAGAATGGAAATTATCAACAGCTGCTGGAGAGGGTGTGGTGAAAAGGGAACACTTCTACACTGTTGGTGGGAGTGTAAACTAGTGCAACCTCTGTGGAAAGCAGTGTGGCGATTCCTAAAAGTTCTAAAAATTGACCTTCCATATGACCCCGCAATACCCCTACGGGGAATATACCCTGAAGAACACAAATCACTCTATAAAAAAGATACCTGCACATGTATGTTTATCGCAGCATTGTTCACAATAGCAAGAACCTGGAAACAACCATGCTGCCCATCAAAAGAGGACTGGATTAAAAAAAATGTGGTACATATACACGATGGAATACTACAAAGTCATAAAAAAGAACAAAATCATGAATTTTGCAGCAACCTGGATGGAACTAGAGTCTATAATACTGAGTGACCTCTCACAGAAACAAAGATCCGAGCATCACATGTTCTCACTTATATAATGGACCTGAACATCC
>NW_007010784.1:0-1089 GCF_000164805.1 Carlito syrichta | reverse complement strand
TTGCTTTGCCCCAGTGTTTGCATTGTGCACAGTGCTGTGTGCTGGTGAAGGAGATGGGTGGTGATGGAGGGTACCAGTCTCTCTGAAAGAGGGACTGGCAGCACTTCTTAGTTTATTGTGTGTGTACCCTCTGGCCCCGCAAACCCACTTCTGGGAGTCTGTATTCTAGAAACAAAGGGGGAAACTTTCAAAGACATTTGTTCTACAGTGTTGCTAACATAGTAGTACCTCAAAGACCACCCAGCTGGTCCACGATCTCATGCCCAGCAGTCATGGAATCATGTGGGATGCCTGTGTCCACCTTGGTGCATCAGTTTGGGAGGCACACCGGGTTGGACTGTCCCATGACTGATGGTTTTACCTCCTTGACTTGATTTAAGATGATGCCTGTCTACCTTCTCTACTGTAAAGTTTCTATTTTTCTCTTTATGTGTTGTCAGGAGGAACTGTATAAAAGTTTTACTTCTTGTGCTTCACCAAAACTAATTTTGGCATTTGTTGATAATTCTTGCCAAAAGCAGTTATCACTGTGGTCAGATCACTATATTCTGTTTTCACTATTACTTCTCTTCTCCATTTTTCAATTAACATTTTACTGTAAGGAATATCTTTCCTTTCTTCTACATTTAAAAGAATTTCATTACTTTTACCAGTGTGGCCTCCCAGATTTCATGCTTTATTGGGTATTATCCATGACCCTAATACATGTTTTGCTCAAGAGTTCCCTAGATTGGCCATTGGGATGCACGTTGGGTCTCATGTCTTTCTGACACTTCCCCATCATTGCTCGAGCACTGCCTTTTTTGGCATCACAAGATACTCCAGAGTCATTGTGTATGTGGTCTGCTCCTGCTGTGGGGTCAGCCTTCCCTTCCATGGCCTTCCTGCCAGGTGCATAACCCGAATTTTGTAAGGAGGAAATATTGGACAAACACACAGAGTGACATTTTGCCCAGTAGCTGCTCAGTGCTCTTCAAAAATCAAAGACAGAGAAGGACCAAGGAATGATTCCAGGTTTTTTAATTTTTATTTTAAAAATGTAGGGTACAATTCACATCGATAGGCTTGGTGGGTGATTGCCCAGTGTCT
>NW_007010783.1:0-851 GCF_000164805.1 Carlito syrichta | reverse complement strand
TTTTTTTTTTTTTTTGCAATTTTAGAAAAAGAGATCAAGTTTGGCCTCACAAAGACCTGAATTTGAAACCTCTTGCTCTGTCACTTAAGAGCTAAGCAAATGTGTGCAAGTTACTTAACCTCCTTTAGTTTCCTCATGGGTAAAAAATGTGTATAATGATACCAACTTTACAGAGGTTTGAGAAAATTAAGGTACGTTATAAAATAAAATATAGTATAATGATAATAGCTAACTATTAACAGACATTTATTTGCTAAACACTTTCCTTAAATCCTCTCTTTTACCCCCAGTATCTATCTCATAGGGTTGTTGGGGGCACATAAGCACTTAGAACAGTAGTGCCTGATATTAAAAAGTGCTCAGAAGTATTAGCTATTATCACATATGTATCACCATTTTACAGATGAGAACACTTGGGTTTAGATGGGTTAAATAACTTGCCCAAGTTCTTGTACCTATTAAGTGACAGAACCAGGAACTAACATAATCTCAGCCTTCATATTTTATGCCCAGTGTAGTGCCTGGCACACACCAGTGTGGACAGAACCATTAGTGAGAGAAGTGGGCATCCAAGTGTTCCTCTGTGCACACACACCACACACACACACACACACACACACACAGAGAGAGAGAGAGAGAGAGAGAGAGATCAAGCGACAGAGAAAGAGAAAGAGAGAAACTCATAGACATTTCTGTTAAATGTGGAGGGCCGGCTGTAATTAGTATGTCAGGTCCTAAAAAGACACAACAGAGTGCATCCAGGTTACCACGGGGCTCTCTGAACTTTCATAACAAACTTTCACTCTAACTATTCTTCACAGGAGGAAAGGGGAAGAGATGGGATGTGGTGG
>NW_007010782.1:0-893 GCF_000164805.1 Carlito syrichta | reverse complement strand
CTGTCAGTCCATTTGGTATGTGGGGAGACCGAGACCAGAAGATGACTGGAACACAGGAGCTTGAGACCAGACTGGACACCATAGCAAGCCCCCACCTTGACCCCAAGTAAAACCCAGAAAACCTTGGATGAGGGCCGGCCTCAGCAGGAGGTTCACCTCTGCCACAGAGTTCAAGACCAGCAGGAAGACCAGGATGTCGAACAAATGGAATGCCTGTGGTTGCAGCAGTTTGGGAAGGCCAGGCCAACAGGATGGCTCCAGTTGGGCAGTTTGAGAGCAGCCTGGGCAACCTAGTGAGGAAAGAAAATAAAAGAAAAAAAGAAAGTCAGAAAGAAAGGAAGGAAGGAAGGAAGGAAGGAAGGAAGGAAGGAAGAAAGAAAGAAAGAAAGAAAGAAGGAAAGAAAGAAAGAAAGAAAGAAAGAAAGAAAGAAAGAAAGAAAGAAAGAAAGAAAGAAAGAAGGAAAGAAAGAAAGAATTCCATTCTCCTGGAATACTTCTGCCCACAGTCCTTCCCCCAGCCCCTTCCACATGTGAGGGTCCACCAAGCTCGGCATCTTCCAGCCCCAAAACCCCCTCAGTGGATGTTACCACTTTGGTGTGGGAGTTCCTGAGGCTCCCTGGCTGGGTTGGTGCCGGCTCTCCTTTCTGAGGTGAGAAATGTGTCCCAGGCAGTCTGACACTCTGACTCGGCAATGAGGACCTTCTGCCAAGAAAGGCGAGGGACACATTCCTCACTTGGGGACATTTCTTCCGCCCAATCCTATTTTCCTGGATCTAAAGTCAGTCACACTGTGAAAACCCTATGAAATTTGAGAATCTGTGTACGATTCTAGTGTTTTGGGATAGAAGGTCTGGCTCTGTGGCCAAGGTTGGTGACTGGGCAAGCAACTGAG
>NW_007010781.1:9202-10628 GCF_000164805.1 Carlito syrichta | reverse complement strand
TTAGCAAAAGAAATATTCAAATCCTGTAGGAAAAACTACTCAATGGCTGTTAAACAATAATAAAAACATCCAAAAGTTTCTAAACTAAAAAAAGTGCTAAAATATTATTTGGTTGTGCTATAACCAAGCTCCAACAGGACTCCATGACCATAATAATAAAAGACTACCTCTTGGCCAACCCCCTCGAGTCTCCTCCCAGTTTGATTGCTTCTTGGTCCTCTCAATAAAGACTGCTTTAAAAGAAAGTCGGCCGGACTCAATGGCTCAGTCTGTAATCCTGCACATTTGGGAGGCTTAGGTGAGTGGTTTGCCTGAGTCTGCAGGTTCGAGAGCCACCTGGGCAGCAAGGCCTCATCTCTACAATAAATCAAAAAATAAGCCACGCGTGGGAGCAGGCCCCTGTAATTCCGGCTACTTAGAAGGCACAGGCAGAATGATCGCTAGAACCCAGCAGGTCAAGGCTGTGGTGGCTGTGAGCAACCCTCTGCCCTCAACTCTGGGTGAAAGAGTGAGATTCCAACTCAATTAAAAAAAAAGACTACCTCGTTTAGAGGATTCTTGAATGGTCACTTATCCATGGAGATATTTTTGGATAGGTGTGAACACATGGTTCTCTTCACTTCTTGGGAATGAAATCCACCTTGTCTACCACATTTGGCAGAGCACTGTACACAAGTGCTTGAATCCTAAGGATTGCTCAGTAGTCAAGGTCCCTACCATTATGATGTCAAAGTTCTGAGGCTGATGGCATAAATGATAATTTGACATGTTTTTTTCCCTGACTTTATTTATCTCTTTTAATGTAAAAATTACCCTTTTAGTTAATCTACAGATTCAATAAAATAACCATTAAGTTAACATCATTCTTCTCAGACCTGGAAATTACAATAAAGAATTCATATGAAACCATAAACAATCATGAATAGCCAAAAGAATTTTATCAAAAGAAACAAAGCGGGAGTTATCATAGTTCCAGACTTCAAACTTTACTATATGTTGATGTTGGGAGTGAGCAGTGGAGGCCTGCCTATGCATTAGTGATCCAGGTGGGCTGTGGACCCTGAGACCACCAGGTTGTGTTCAGGAGCTGAAAACCCATTCCCTCCTCCTTTCTTTGTTGTTTGGCATGACCCACTAGCAGGGACTTTGATGATCTAAGCATGAATTTCGGAGAATATGACAGACATGGCTGACTCTAGGAATGCATTGTTCCTGTTTCTCACAGACTGAGGTTTCGGCTTGAAACTTAACACAGTTCAAACTCAGGTCACATTTGGGAGACTTATACATGATACAAGCTTCTTTATAAGATTTTAAAGTATATTTGTAGAATTAGTATATACATTTAGAGAGCTGTTTCCAGCTTTAGATGGTATAGATGATTATCTAGACTTATCAGAAATGTCCCAGCACGAACTTTGGACTA
>NW_007010781.1:4109-8645 GCF_000164805.1 Carlito syrichta | reverse complement strand
AATTTTTGATTGCCTTCTAGGAGCATAACCCAAGCATAAGGAACAGTGAGATAATTTTCGGATTGTCCTTCCTCATGCTTGGGAAAATGCCTGGTGGGTGGGGGATGCCCCTCATCCACCTGACTTTGTGTTCACGTGAAAGTCTTGTGATTTGATTGGGATTGTCCTTCCTCATGCTTAAGGAAACACCTGACTTGTGGAGGGATGTGTCTCATCCACCTGGCCTTGTGTTCACGTGAAAGTTTTGTGATTTAACATGTGAAAATTTGGAATAAAAGACTCACGGTTGGTCCCAGTAAATGGCTTTGGCTCAGTTCACTGAACAGCTGTCCATTTTCTTTCTTCCTCTTTCTTCCTCTTTATATCTATCTCTCCATCTTTCTCTCTTTTAATATGTATACCTACTACAGAAGTGGCTTCTGCACTAGATAGAGTCCAGTCTCTTTCTTTCTCCCTCTTTCTCTATCTTTCTCTTTATGTCTCCAGAATAATCGCCAATACTGCCCTACCTTCCAGGGACCCTCTAAATCTCTGCAGGGGCTGGTCCCCCATTAATTGTGCCCAACGTGGGGCCCCTGGATAGGTAAGTCTTTTTCATGTTTCAGGGTGGCTAAGATCTTACCCAGGGTGCTGCAGACCCCTCTGTTGAGACAGGCAGAGTGAGGATGGGTAAGTAAGTTTTTGTGAAGCCAGAGCCGTGATCTAATCATGGGCCAGAGCGAATCTAGGAATGTAAAATATTCATCACTATTTTAATGAATACTTCCGTCTAAACATGGAGCTAAAGCTTCTTCTAATCTAGCTCGTTTTCTACATTTTGTGCAGTAATAATGTTAATTAAACATGCTTTATATCCACAGCATGATTATGATAATTTTACTTCCAAAAAGGCTGCTAATGATGACGATGATGTAGAAACTTTTATCTTCGCTGCAGACTTGGCTCCCCCGGTTATAATCACAATGTAAATTATCTACACAGGATGAAGTTGAACCTGAGGCAGGAGCTGATAGATTTCATATCAGTGCTCTTTTGGCCAACACTGCGCCTTCCCTCCCACAGGCTGCTCCTTTCAATGCTGAAGTCCTAAAGTCAAAAAATTTGCCTAATAATGCTGGTAATGACCATATGGCTCCTGTCTTTCCTCGTTATGCAGGCAGTACAAGTTGAAGCAGAAAAAGAAGGAGATTTTAGTTTCACAGCTTCCTTCCCAATTTTATCCCGATGCTGATGGAGTGGATCAAGTTCACTGGGAAACATTGCCGTATAAATTGGTAAGATAGTTATGGGAGGCAAGCTCAAAGTATGGTCCTCTTGCACCTTATATAGTTACTACTTTAAATCAATTTGCCTCTCGATGGATGACTCTCACAGATTGGCAGCAATTAACCCAAAGCTGTTTGTCCGGAGGTGCTAATTTGCTGTGGAAAACTGAGTATGAGGATCAATTTAGAAGTCAAATGGACCAGAATTTAAATCGACCTGCTCGGTCATTCATTATTTCTCATGATATGCTCTTTGGGACTGGTATGTATACCCAAATGGCTAATCAAACTTCTCTAGCCAAAGATGTTTTGTTTCAGGTAAATCATTGTGCTGTCACCGCATGGAAAAAATTTCCGGCAGACACTGCTCAGACTTCTTCTTTATCTGATGTAAAACAAAAGGCCAAGGAAAGTTATGTGGACTTTGTTTCTAGACTCACTATGACTATTAATTGGGTAATTACGAATGACGAAGCAGCAGAAATTCTTATACAACAATTGGCTTTTGAAAATGCTAATAATACTTGTCAGGCTTTGCTTAGGACCATACGTAAAACCGGACGGGTTACTGATTTTATATGCCTGTGCGCAGACGTAAGCTCAGCTATTTTGCAAGGGATGACTTTGGCTGCACCACTGAAGGGAGAAACATTTCACAGATCTCTCAAGGTATGCAGGGTGCAGGTAAACAGAAAAACGTTTCAGTGCAATCATGTTATGTGTGTGGACAAATCAGGCACATTAGTAGAAACTGCCCCACTAAGCTTAATGTTACCTCTTACTGCACCTCTTTCTAAGGATTTCCTTTAAAAGTTGAGAATACTGAAATAAAGCCTGAACTTAGTTACACTTTTCCTTTTCTGATAGGAATGCAGAGAGCTCAAGCAATAATAAACAAAAATATATAAGTAATGCATAAGTAATATAAGTAAAATAAATAACGTAAGTAACATAAGCAAAAGTATATAAGTAATGTGTAAATAATATAAGTAATATAAGTAATATAAGCAATATATATAAGCAATATAAGCAATATATAAATAATGTAAGTAATATATAAGCAATATAAACAATATATAATAAAAATATTATAAGTAATACATAAACAATATATAAGTAATATAAGTAAAAGATGTAACTAATAAGCAAAAGAATATCTCATTACACTCTTGCTTTATCTATGGTCAAGTCGGACACATTAACAGATTTTCCAGTGAAGTAAGGTATGGTCGGCTTACACAGCATACCATCACCACTTACTGGGGTTACTCGACCAAAAACCTTATGTCCCAAATACCAAAAAGACTTTCATTGGGCTAGAGAATGCCTACCTAAATTTCATAAAAAGACACTCCTTTAAATCAACAGCAAGCCAAACTCGGCTCAGGAAAACTTCCAGAGGGCCAGCCCCGGCCCCAGATAACAATAGGGACAGCCACCACCATGAACCCATTCCTTCTTTCTGCTCCATCACAGAACTCATCCGAGCCACCCCAGGGAGTACAGGACTGGACTTGTGTTCCTCCACCGCAACAATATTAACTCCAGATGTTCCAGTGACCCCAATTCCTATGGGAGTAAAGGGCCCTCTCCTGGAAGGAATAGTGGGTATAATATTAGGCAGAAGTTCCATGTCTTTACAAGGAATTTCCATTACTCCTGGAATGGTGGATTCGGATCACACAGGAGACATCCAGGTGCTTGTTGCTCCCCCTAGCAAAACAGTGCAGAGAATAGCCCAGTTGCTGCTCTTGCCTTATCACAAAGCAGGTAAAACTTTACCCTGCCTAGAGGTGACTCTGGATTTGACTCTAGCAATGTTGCTTTTGGGTTCAGGAGGTTACTAAATCTAGACCTCTAAAAGATTTATTTATACAAGGAGTCTAAATTACAGGCTTGTTAGACACAGGAGCCAATGTTTCTTGTATTGCCAGAAAAAATTGGCCTGCTTCCTGGTCTACTCAAATAGCTCCTTCAGGACTCATAGACATTGGTTGAGTACCCTCAGTAGCCAAAGTTCACAGATTTTAAATTGGGGAGATAGTAAGACTTCAGGAACCTTTTGCCTGTATGTTAGTCCATCTATCACCTTTACATTAAGGGGAACAGATATTCTTTCACAAATGGTCAAACTTTTGTATAGCCAGAATGATAAAGACTCAGCACAAATGCTGTAGATGGGCTATGACCCCATTAAGGGACTTGGTAAAAATGGGCAGGGAATACAGGAGCCTGTTCAAATAACAGGTATTGGTTATTTGAATTTACCTTAGGGGCCACTGTTTTCAAGTCTGGTTGCCTGGAAAGATGACAAACCGGTTTGGGTGGAACAATAGCCCATGCCATCAGAAAAGCTTAAGGCAGTCAAAAAACTAGTTTAGCGACAATTAGGGGCTGGTCATATAGAGCCTTCTACTAGACCTCAAATGGCAACCACTAGCCCTTGAAACACTCCTATTTGAAATTAAGAAAAAATCTGGTAAATGGAGACTTTTACAGGATTTAAGAGCAATTAACAGTACTATGGAAGTCATGGGAGCGTTGCAGCCTGGATTGTTATACATGTTAACTTCAATATTATAGTTATTGATTTACAGAATTGTTTCTTTACTATACCTTTAAGCCAGAGGATTGTAAACAATTTGCATTCAGTTTACTCTCTGAGAATTTCACAACATTTATTCCTGCTACAGGAGGAGTCAACTCTCGAGGACTAAGACCTAACGTGCTATGGCAAATGCAAGTAACTCACTTTCCCAGCTTTAGAAAATTGTCTTATTTGCATGTGACTGTGGATACATTTTCTCTAGTTATTTTAGCTTCAGGAAAAACTGGAGAAGCCTACAAGGACGTGGCACAACATTTATTATTTTGCTTTTCACAGCTAGGTAAGCCAAAGCAACTGAAAACCAATAACGGTCCTGCATATACATCTAAATCTTTCCAGAAATTTTGCTCCCAATTTACTATTTTTCATTCCACTGAAATTCCCTACAATCCACAAATCAAGCCATAGTTGAAAGAGGTCACCAAACTGCAAAAAAATCAATTAAGTTACAAGAGAGGGGTTCAAGTATAGCTCTCCTCACCACATCTTGAATCACGCTTTATTTGTTATTAATCTTTTAAATTTGGACTCTTCAGGCTATTCAGCTATGGCTAGACATTGAAATCCAGAAGGAACTATAAAACCTCTGATAAAATGGAAGGCTCTCCTTACAGGGAAAGGGGAAAGCCTGCTATATTTCGTGCCCAAGTCAAACATGTTATA
>NW_007010781.1:0-3870 GCF_000164805.1 Carlito syrichta | reverse complement strand
TGCTGGCTTCCCGAAATTGAGAGACTGTGCTTATAACTCTAAGGTGGACTATCCTGTACCTGGTGAAAGATTATATATTAGTGACTGGGGTTTTAATGGTTCTACGCTTGCTGCAGATAGAAGGCACTCCAATGGATGAGTACCCCCAAAACTTTCATTTAAAATTGGAATCAGACAAGTCATCAGCTCATTTGTGAGAGCCCTCACAGCCCTTCAACCAGTCAGCCTGTCTATGCCTGTTGGACAAACTCAGCTGTATCACATTAGGGCATGCTTACAGTCCTCCTATGTATTTTTAGTATGGAATGAGTACCAAACTGTTAAAATTGAGTGTCATAGCAATGTTTATAAGGTGTATTGCACTGAGTGTAACTTAACTAATTGTTTAACTAATGCCTTTTATGATGGTTTTGTTATTCTTAAGAACCTCCTTATTTGATGATTCCTGTCCACTTGTCATCTCATTGGTATGATGAATATGGTTTGCAGACACTGCATGAGGTTTGTTCCCTTTTGGAAAGACAGAAAAGATTTTTGTCTTCTTCAATTTTAGAAATTACAGCTTTGATAGCTATTGCTAATTCAGTAACAGTTTCAGCAGTAGCTCTATCTAAGGAAGTCCACACAGCAACCTTTGCTGATTAGTTATCTAGGGATTTTTCTATTGCATTACCTACTCAAAAGATTATAGATCAAAAGCTAAAAAGTAGAGTTAATGCTTTGGAGGAGGCAGTTTTAGTCATAGGACAAGATCTTATGGCTTTAAAGATAAAATTGGCTCTCCGGTGTCACTCTGAGTTTAAATGGATTTCCCTCACTCCTTTAGAGGTAAATAAGTTTGTCCACATGAGGGACAAATTAAGAAATCATATCCTTGGAATTTGGAATCACTCAGACTTGAGTATAGACCTTACTAAATTACATCAAGAAATACAGGACATGACTGTTGCTAAGCAACAGTTCGACTACTCAGGATTAGCCAGTTCTTATCATTCATCAAAGAAAAGTCATTGATGTCTATACTCATTAATGTGGGAATTTTCGGAGCAGTGATTCTTGTGTTGCTATGCCTGCTTCCAATTATTTTCAAGGTGCTGAAGACAAGAATTTCTCAGCTCAACACCCAATTCCATGGGTTCATGCTAAAAAATAATAAAGGTAGAGATGTTGGGAGCCAGCCTTGGAGGCCCACCTGAGCATTAGGGATCCAGGTGGGCTGCAGACCCTGAGACCACCAGGTTGTGTTCAGGAGCTGAAGGCTCATTCCCTCCTCCTTTCTTTGATGTTTGGCAAGACCCAAGCAGGGACTTTGATGATCTAAGCATGAAGTTCTGAGAATAAGACAGGCATGGCTTACTCTAGGGATCCATTGTTCCCGTTTCTCATAGACTGAGGTTTCGGCATTAAACTTAACACAATTTAAACTCAGGTCATATTTGGGAGCCTTTTTCATGATGCAAGCTTCTTTATAAGATTTCAAACTGTATTTGTAGGATTAGTATATACATTTAGAGAGCTGTTTCCAGCTTTAGATGGTATAGATGATTATCTAGACTTACCACAAATGGCCCAGCAAGAACTTTGAACTGGGTCACATTCCTAAGAACCCAGTGTCCACTTTGGGCTGGGCTGCATTCCTTTACACCGGTTCTTTAGTTACAATTAGTGTACGTTTATTCTACTTATAATACAAACTGATTTTATTTTATTCATTGAAAGTATTATAGAATAGGTTACACTACCTCAGGTAATTACGTTAGTTCAAGTATGATCAAATATGATATTTTGAGGTTGTATAGAATAATGCTAACCTTAGAAATTTCATTGTTCTCATTTTCTAATAATTGCAGTTTTGGCTTTAGTACAATTACAGTTTGCATTTAGATTTTATTTTAGAAGTTTTATTGCTGATGATCAGCCTTATATATTGGGATTAGGAATTAGAAACTTTTATGGAAATTGAGATAGATACATAGGATTTTAGAATAGCCATTTTGTTAAAAGATTGTAATCAATTTTTCCTAGAAATGTCCCAGTGTGGTCTTTGGACTGGGCCACATTCTTTAGGAATTGGTTTGAGTTATAATTAAGGGTTTCAATAGTGTAGGTAGAATTAGAACAGAATAGAAAGGTATTATGACTTAAGTCAGTCATTAGGTGTTGGATATGCATAAGTTTTAGAAGTTATTGATTATTAGGTCTTATGATGTTAGAATTATTGTATTGTCTTTGAGGAACATAACCCAAGCATAAGGAAGAGTGAGATAATTTTGGGATTCTCATGCTTGGGAAAATGCCTGGTGAGAGGGGGACGCCCTCATCCACCTGGCTTTGTGTTCACATGAATGTCTTGTGATTTGATTGGGATTGTCCTCCCTCATGCTTGAGGAAACACCTGGTGGGTGGGGGGGATGTGCCTCATCTGCCTGGCTTTGTGTTCACGTGAAAGTATTATGATTTAACATGTGAAAATTTGGGATAAAAGACTCACGGTTGGTCCCAATAAATGGCTTCAGCTCATTTCACTGAACAGTTGTCCATTTTCTTTCTTTCTCTTTCTTATTCTTTATATCTATCCCTCCATCTGACTCTCTTTTAATATCTATCTCTATTACAGAATCGGCTTCTGCACTATAGAGAGTCCAGTCTCTTCCTTTCTACCTCTTTCTATTTCTTTCTCTTTATTTCTCCAGAATAATTGCAGATACTGCCCCACCTTTCTGGGACCCTCTGAATCTCTGCAGGGGCTAGTCACCTGTATGTTTACAGTAATCAACACGGCCTGGTACTGGTCCAAGAATAGGCACATAGGCCAATGGATTAGGACAGAGAATGAAATTCTCAAATTCTCAACCAACTCTTCTTTGAAAAAGCCTCCAAGACCCACTGGGTAATGGAGAACATATACAGTAAATGGTGCTGGGAAAAGGCTGGCAACATGCAAAAGGTTGAAACAGGACCCCATTCTATCACCATACACATTAACTGTAAATGGATCAAAGACCTAAATGTAGAACACCAAATTATAATAGTCTTAGAAACGCAGGAGAAACCATTAGGGAAACTGGAACCGGAAACTAATTCCTCTTCAGAGTCCTAAATAACCATGCCTTAAGAAGTAAGTTCGACAAGTGGGATCTCCTCAAATTAATATACTTCTGCAAAACAAAAGAAAACATCAGAAGAACAGGGATACAGCAAAAAAGAATGTAAAAAACGATTCTTCACATATATATCTGTAAAAAGGCATAACATCTAGGATCTACAAGAAACTCAAGCTCTCAGAAAAATCAGAAAAACATTCCCTTTGAAAAGTGTGCAAAATACGTGATTCAACACTTTTCATAAGAATAGATATGGGGAGCCTGGAGACACATGAAGATTGCTCAGCCTTACTCATCATCAAAGAAATGCAAATGAAACCACTTTGAAATACCACATACCCCCTGTAAGACAGGCCATCTTTGATAAAACAAACAATAACAGATGTAGGTCAGGATTTGGGATGAAATAAATGCTTCTGCACTACATGTGGACTGAAAAGTAGAGCAACATCTTTGGAAAACTGTTTGGTGATATGTAAAGGACAAGATATTGACAAACCATGTGACTCAGTAATTCCCCTGTCGAGAATATACCTGGAGGAACTCAAATCATTTTAGCAAAAGTATACCAACACCAGTATGTTTTTTTTCAGCTCTAATCACAATTGCAAAAAAAATGGTACCAACCATGTTGCCCATCAAAGCTGAAAGGATAAAATAAATGTGGTATATACACAGCAGAATACAATGCAGCCATAAAAAAGGACAGATAGAAGGATTTTAAAGAACCTTTGAGGGATATGAGGTAGTTCAGTTTTAGTGATTT
>NW_007010780.1:0-14558 GCF_000164805.1 Carlito syrichta | reverse complement strand
GAGACTCCAGTGACAAAAAAGACATGTCCCATGTGCATCACGATTGGCATCCACGCCTCCCAGGGAATGGTCTGTGTGGATGGGGGACACTGGAGTGATCAGGAGAGAATGGGGCACTCCCCACGACTGAAGGTAGCAGATCGGGCAACTGGAACCTGGTCTCTCCGCCGTATTGCCAGACCACCTTGATCACTCTGTTCCCAATGGACACAATAAGTCGGGATGTTATGTTCCTCAAACTCATGAGTTTATGCCATGGGGCATGAGTGTGGAGGGTGGAGGCAGGCCTTCCATGGCCCATGGCCGAAGGCATGGGACAGACATACCAGGTGGCCACCAGTGAAACCTCCTGTGAAAGACAGGGCAGAAAGTGAATTTTCCTATCCCATCCCTGAGGGTGAATACTCATGCTGGGTGGTAAGGTTGGTGGTGGTGATTATGATGGTGATTATTATTATTTGGGTCAAAATACCACTCTATCACACAGGCTGGAGCACAACGGCATGCTCTCAACCACCACAGACTCCAACTGTCTGGGTCAGGTGATCCTCCCGCCTCCTCCCACCTGAGTAACTGGAACCACAGGACTGTGATACCACGCCCAGCTAATCTTTGGATTTATTTTTGATGACCGAGACGAGGTCTTGCCCTGGGTCCTGGGCTGATGTCGAATCCTCAGGCTCAGGCCGTTCACTTTCCTGGGCCTCCAAAGGACTGGGAAGCTAGGATGAGCTCCTGAGACTGGCCTGTAGTTGTGGTAGTGGTTGGTATTATTATTCTGAGTCAGAGTTCTGGTCTTTCACCCAGGTCAGAGTGCAGAGTCCCACTCTCAGCCACTGCAGCCTCCACTGGCTGGGCTCTGGCAATCCTTCCATTGCAGCCTCCTGAGTGACCAGAACAACAGACGTCTGCCACCACACTAAGCCCAATTTATTTGTTTCTTGTAAAAACGAGGTCTTGCCAAGGTTCCCAGGTTGGTCTCGTACCTGGGGGCTAAGGCCAGACTCTCCCCTTGGCCTCCCAAAGCACTCTGGTGACAGGTGTGAGCCCCCAAGCCCAGCTGCCACACCTCTCTTGAGGCCTCACCATGAGGCCTGCTACATTCTGATGACCCGGGACCCCAGAGTGGGTAGCCAGAGTCGCCGGCATAGCCCATCCCTTGGGAGCTCCTGGTTCAGGGATGTGTCTCTGCTGGGGCCCCCATGCCTCCTCAGGACTCATTTCTCAGTCTGAACCCTCTCACTCCACCCAGAGCCTGCCCCTGGGAAAGGGAGTGAGTGACTCTCAAACCGTCGGGTGTGAACCAGCTGGGTGACTCAAACCTCTCTCCTTGGCACTCACAGAGGCTGAGACAGGAAGATGCCTTGAGCCTGGGAGCTTGAGACCAGTATGGACACCATATCAAGCCCCCAACTCGACCCCAAGCAAAACTCAGAAAACCTTGGGTGAGGGCAGGCCTTAGCAGAAGGTTCGTCTTTGGCCCAGAGTTCAAGACCAGGCAGGAAGACAAGGATATGGGCCAAATGGAAAGCCTGTTATCACTGCAGTTTTAGAGGACCAGAACTAGACAATGGGCCGAGTTGGATGGTTTGAGAGCAGCCTGGGCAACCTAGTGAGGAGAGGAAAGAAAGAAAGAAAGAAAGAAAGAAAGAAAGAAAGAAAGAAAGAAAGAAAGAAAGAAAGAAAGAAAGAAAGAAAGAAAGAAAGAAAGAAATCCATTCTCCTGCAAACTTTCTGCCCTCAGGCCTTCCCCTCACCCCTCCACATGTGAGGGTTCCCCAAACTCAGCACCTTCCATCCCCAGCCCTCCCCAATGGCAGAGCCACTTTGGTGCAGGATTTCCCAGGCTCCCTGGCCGGGTTCCTGCCAGCTCTCCTCTTCAAGGTGGAAATGTGCCCCAGGCAGGCTACCCTCTGACTCGGCAATGAGGTTCTTCCACCAAGAAAGGCCAGGGACAAATTCCTCACCTGGGAACATTTCCTCCCCCACAATCCCATTTTTCATGATTCTGAGACCAGTCGCCCTGTGAACACACCATGCTTAGTTGAGAATCTGGGTACAATTCTGATGTTTTTGGAGACAGGGTCTGGCTCTGTTGGCCCAGGCAGGGACCCAGGGACACGACCATCATTCTCTGTCAGCCTCAAAATTGTGGCCTTTGGTGATCCCCCAGTCTCAGGTTCCAGATTGACCGGGGCAACTGGCACTTCGACTCCAGACCCCCTTATTTGGATGCGAGCAGAGACGGGGTCTCACTGCATCTCCTGGGCTGACCTTGTGCTCCTGGGCTCCAGCCATCTTCCACCCTTGGCCTCCAAGAGCATTGGGATACCAGTCATGGGTATGTTGTTTGTGTGAGGTTTGAAAATGAATCAGGCATTCTGGTTCATTTTTGATGAAGGATCGAGACCGGGCTAGGGTGATCAACTTCATCATCCCAGGACTTTGGGAGCCAGTGCCAGCGGCTGGACCTAATGCGTGGGTTGAGATCTGCCCGGGAAAATCAGTGAGACCTCATCTCTACCTTCCATCCCAAATGATCCTTGCATGGTGGGGCACGCCTGTCATTCCGGGATGTGGTGGCCTCTGTCCTGGGGCATTCCTTTGCATCACCCCTGCCACCAGAACGAGCGAGTCCAGGCCATGCACCATGGCTTACAGCAGCCAGCTCCACACCCTGGCGGCCAAGGAGGGAGGCTGCCTGAGCCCAGGGATCAGATTCCATTCTGGGCAACGTTGACAGAATTTGTCTTGGTGAGAGGTCCCCAAAATCGAGTCAGGCATGGTGGCCTCTTGAGTCCTGGATGCTCGGGGGCCGAGGAGAGAGGACCGCCTGTCCCCAGCAGGTCGAGAGCCTTGGAGACATGATTGTGCCACTGTGACCCATTCCGGCTGATGTAGACTCTGGCGACAAGAAAGACACCACCCACGAGCGTTATGACGGGGCATCCACAGCTCCCCAGGAAAAGATCTGTGTGAGCAGGGGATGATGGAGTCATCGGCAGTGGAAGGAGCCCAACCCTGCCTGAAGGTGGCAGACCACGCAACCAGAACCTGGGTTGGTCATGGCGTTGCTGGACCCCCTTGAATGCTCTGTGCCCAATGGCCACCCTAACCTGGGGAGGTCTGTTCTGTGAGCTCATACATGTCTTTGCCATGGGGAACAACTGTGGAGGGCTGAGGCAGGCCTTCTGGTGAGCATGGCCAAAGGTGTAGGATGGATGTGCCCGGTAGCCACCTTTCAAACCTCGTGCAAACAACATGCCGGAAAATGCCTTTTTATCTCCCATCACTGAGGGTGACTCATTCCACTGGGTTGCAGGGTGGTGGTGGTAGTGGTGGTGGTGATTATTATTATTTGGAGTTGGAATCCTGGTCTGTCACCCAGGCCAGAATGCAGGGGCACGCTTAGGGCCACCACGGACTTCACCTGCTGGGCTCAGCAGATCCTTCTGCCTCAGCCCCCCGAATAGCTGGAACCACAGGCCTGAGAGAAAACGCCAGGCTAATCTTTGGATTTATCTTTGAGACGAGGTCTGGCCCAGTATCCTGGGCTGGTCTTGAACCTGCAGGCTCTTGCCGTCGACTTGCCTTGATCTCTGAAGGGCCAGGATGCCATTCTGAGCACCTGAGGCCAAGCTATGCTTGTGGTGGTGGCAGTTGGTAATTGTATTCTGATTCGGAGTCCCAAACTGTCACCCAGGCCGGAGTGCAGGGGCCTACTCTTGGCCAATGTGGCCTCCACCAGAAGGGCTCCAGTGATCCTCCCGCCGCTGCCTTGCAAGTGGCTGGAATGACCACCATGCTGGGCTCATTTTGTTGGTTTCTTGAAGAAATGAGGTCTCACCAAGGTGCCTGGGCTGGTCTCGAACCCAGAAGCTAAGGCCGTCCTCTCACTTCAGCCTCCAAAGGCAATGGGGTTACAAACCTGTGTTCCCGCCAGACCTTCACACAATTTTCAGGCCCACACCCTTCAGGTCTCCTGATAACTAGGAGAGAGCACCCAGATTCACCCACCAAGCCTATCCCAGGGAAGCAACTGGCACAGGGCTGTGTCTCTGCTGGGGTGGCCCACCCCTCCACCATCTCGATCCCCATGGTGGACCCACTCAGTCCTTCCAGGGGCCATCTCGGAAAAAGGGAGGGTGTGACTCTCAAACCATTGAGGGGACAGCAGGGCGACTCATGCCTGTCTCCTCTGCACTCGGGGAGGCCGTGATGGGAAGATGACCAGAGCCTGTGAGCTGAGACCAGGCTGGACACGTTAACAAGCCCCCACCTTGACCCCAATACAAATCCAGAAAACCTTGGGTTAGGGCAGGCCTCGATGGGAGGATCACCTCAGGCCCAGAGTTCAGTACCAGGCAGGAAGAAAAGGATGTCTCAGGCCCTCCACTTATCTGGACCTCAGAAGGACCAGGATGCAGGTCTGAGCCCCTGAGCCTGGACTGTGTTTGTGGTGGTGGTTGTGGTTTTATTATTATTCTGAGTTGGAGTCCCACTCTCTCGCCCAGGCTGGAGCACAGGGACCCGCTATCAGTCTTTGCAGCCTCCACCAGCTGGGATCCTGTAATCCTACCACTGTGGCCTCCAGAGTGGCCAGAAAAACAGGCTTGCACCACCTCGCTTGGCTCATTTTTCTGACTACTTGTAGAGAAGAGATGTCACCAAGGTTCCCAGGCTGGCCTTGAACCCAGATGCTCAGGTCATTCTCTCGCCTTGGCCTCCCAGAGCAATGTGATGACAGGTGTGAGCACCCATGCCAGGCTTCCACACCCCATGCAGGGCCCCACTGCAAAACCTGTTCCATTCAGATGACCCAGGACCCCAGAGAGGGGGGCTGAAATACCTGCTGAGCCCTCCGTGGGGAAAGCTCATGGAGCAGGGGTGTTTCCCCATGAGGGTGCCCAGCTGCCACCTGCTTTGTTCCCCAGGGTGGATCCACTTACTCCTCCAAGAAGCCACCTCGGGGAAAGGGAGGCCAGGCTGGACACCATAGCAAGCCCACACCTCGAGCCCAAGCAAAACCCAGAAGGCCATGGGTGAGGGCAGGCCTTGGCGGGAGGATTTCCTCTGGCCCAGAGTTCAAGATCAGGCAGGAAGATCAGGTTGTTGATGAAAGGAAAGCGTATGATTGCAGCAGTTTGTGAGGCATAGGCCGAGAGGATGCCCCGAGCTGGGCAGTTTGAGAGCAGCCTGGGTAACCTAGTGAGGAAAGAAAAGAAAGAGATCCATTCTCAATCAAACCTCCTGCCCTCAGTCCTTCCCTGCCCAACTCCTCACATGTGAGGGTCCCCCAAGCTCGGCACATTCCAGCCCCAACACTCACCCGGCCAATGACTTCTCCCGCCTTGTTGTCGGAGTTCCCAAGGCTCCCAGGCCCAGTTCATGCCAGCTCTCCTCTCTGAGGTGAGAAATGTACCCCAGGCAGGTTGACCATCTGACTCGGCAATGAGGACCTTCCACCCCAAAAGGCCAGGGAAACATTCATTACACGGGGTCATTTCTTCCCCCAATCTCATTTTTCCTGGATCTTAAGCCAGATGCCCTGTGAACACACCATGCGCAGTTGAGAATCTGTGTACGATTCTGATGTGTTTGGAGACAGGTCTGGCTCTCTGGCCCAGGCTGGGGGGCAGGGACATGACCATTGTTCTCTGTCAGCTTCAAAATCATGAGCTCTGGTGATCCTCCCTCTTCAGCCTCTGGAGTTGCCGGGATGATGGGCACCTCGATCTCAGACTCCTAGTTTGGATGGGTGCAGAGATGGGGTCTCCCTGCATGTCCCAGGCTGACCTTGGGCTCCTGGGCTTCAGCCATCCTCCCACCTCAGCTGCCCAGAATGCTGGAAGACCTCGTCTATACCCTCCATCCCGAATGAGCAGTGTGGTGGTGCACGCCTATCATTCCAGCTCCTCTGAAAACTGGAGAAGGCTTGCCTGAGCCTGGTGGGCAGAGACTGTGGTGGCCGGGACTGAGCCACCACCCTAAAGCTTGGGTGACAGAGTGAGACTCTGACTCAAAAAAAAAGGAAAAAAGAAAAAAAAAAGAAGAGCATTCATTTGTGTATGGAGTTGGCAACATCATGAACAGACATAGATCATTTGGAAAGGAGACCCCAGCCTTGGGCCTAGAGTTCCTGAAAGACAGTGAATCGGTCGTCAATCACCCTGTGGCTTTGGAGGCCTAGGTGGGGGACCGCTGGAGCCAGGGAGTTCAAGACCAGCCTGGGCCATGAGCGATACCTTGTCACTCCCTGGAATGCAAACACTGGAGTTTCATGTGGTGGTGCACACGGTCCTTGCTACACAGGATGCGGTGACCTCTGTCCCAGGGCGTTACTTTGCATTGCCCCCAACAACAGAATGTGTGAGTCCATGCTGGCCACCGAGGCTCACAGCCGTCAGTCCTGCACCCTGGGAGGTAGAGGTGGGAGGCTGACTGAGCCCAAGGTTCGGAGACCAGCCAGGGCAACATGGCCACACCACGTCTCAATGAGAAGTCCCCAAAATTGAGTCAGGCGTGGTGACTCTCAGAGTCCTGGCTGCTCATGCTACGTGGCTGGAGGACGGCTTGAGTCCAGCAGGTCAAGGACCCGGGAGCCACGATCATTCCACTATGGCCCAGACCACCCAACAGAGACTGGTGAGAAAAAGTCACCTCCCACATGCATCAAGTTGGGGGTCCCCAGCACCCCAGGGGAAGTTCTAAATGGGCAGGAGACGATTGGGTGATTGGGAGAGGAAGAAGCCCTTCCCCTGCCCATTTGTGCTAGACCGGGTGACTGAAACCTGGGCTGGCCACGACATTGCCGAACTGCCTTGATCATTCTGTGTGTGGCAGCTGCCCTAATTCAGGGCCATCTCTTCCATGAGTTAACATGCGTCCTTGCCATGGGGCACAAGTGTGGAGGGTGGAAGGAGGCCTTCTGGGGCACGTGGCTGAAGGTGGGAGATGAACCTTCTCAGTGGCCATCTTTGTAACCTTCCGGGGCCAACAGGTTGCAAAGTGCCTTTTACACTCCCATCCCTGAGGGTGAATCCTCGTGATGGGTGGCAGGGGTGGTGGTGGTGGTGGTTTTCTCCGAAAACATGAGAATTGTACAAATATTCTCAATTCCACGTGGTGTGTTCAAAGGGCAACTGGCTTTAGAGCCAGAAAAAAATGGCCATAGTGTAGGACCTTGTTTTCAGCCACCGCAACTGCCACTGACTGGGCTCCAGTGATCCTCACGCTGTGGCCTCCCAAGAGGTCAGAACAAAAGTCCTGCACCACCAAGCTTGGCTCATTTTTTTGACTTCTTATAGAGACGAGATTGGACCAAGGTGCCCAGGCTGGTGTCAAACCTGGGTGCTCAGGCCATCATCTTGCCTCAGCCTCCCAGAGTACTGGGATGACAGGCGTGTCCCCCCTCGGCCTCCCACCACAAGGTCTGCTTCCTTCCGACGACCTGGAACTCTAAAGAGGGCAGTAGGAGTCACCCACTGAGCCCTCCCAGGGGGAGTGCCTAGCACATGGGCGTGACTCCACCAGGGCACCCACCCCTCCTCCCACCTTGTTCCCCAGGGTGGATCCACTCGTTCCTCCCAGGGGCTGCCTCGGGGAAAGGGATTGCATGACTCTGAAAGCAAGGGGGGTGGGGACGGCTGGGCAACTTACGCCTGTCTCCTCAGCACTCGGGGACGGCAAGACGGGAAGATGGCAGGAACCCAGGTGCTCCAAACAGGCTGAACACCATAGCAAGATCCACCTCGACTACAAGAAAAACCTAGAAAACCTTGGGTGAGGGCCAGCCTCAGCGGGAGGATCACCTCTGGCCCAGAGTTCAAACCAGGCATGAGACCTGGATGTTGATCAAATGGAAAGCCTGTGATCTCAGTAGTTTGGGAGGCCCAGGTCAAGAGGATGACCCGAGTTGGGTGGTTTGACAGCAACCAGGGCAACCTAGTGAGTAAGGAAAAGAAATAAAGAAGGAAAGAAAGAAAGGAAGGAAGAAAGGAAGGAAGGAAGAAATGTAGAAAAAAAGAAACAAAGAAAGGAATCCATTCTCCTGCAAACCTTCTGCCATCAGTCATACCACCCTGCCCTCCTCACATGTGAAAGTCCCACAAGCTCAGTACCTTTCAACCCCAAACCCCTCAATGACTGCTCCTGCTTTGGTGTGGGAGTTCCCAAGGCTCCCTGGCGGGCTTCCTGCAGGCTCTTCTCTTCAAGGTGTGAAATGAGCACCAGGCAGGCCGACCCTCTGACTCAGCAAGGAGAACCTTCTGCCAAGAAATGCTGGGGAAACATCCCCCTAATCGCATTTTTCCAGCCAGTCACTTTGTGAAGACACCAGACGCAGTTGAGAATTTGTGTAAAATTCTGCTATTTTTGGAGACAGGGTCTGGCTCTGTAGTCCAGGCTGGGGCCCTGGGACATGACGGTCATTTACCCTCTGCCTTGAAATCACAGGCTCTGGCAATCCTCTCACTTCAGACTCTGGAGTTGCCGGGACGATGGGCATATTGACCCCAGACCACCTGTTTGGATGAGTGCGGAAATGGGGTCTCCCTGTGTGGCCCTGGCTGGACTTGGGTTCCTGGGCTCCAGCCATCCTCCCACCTCAGTCTCCCAGAGTGCTAGAATTCGAAACATGGGCCACCTCACCAGGCCTTCTGGTCCATTTTTGATGAAGTATCAAGGCCAGGCTCTGGAGCTCAGCCTCATCATCCCAGCACTGTGGGAGGCCAAGGCCAGGGCCTGACCCAAACCCATGGGCCAAGATCCACATAGGCTTCTCAGTGAGATTTGTCTCTACCCTCCATTCCAAATGAGTCAGGCATGGTGTCATATGCCTGTTGTTCTGGCTCCTCAAAAAGCCAGAAAAAGTTTTGAAGGGCTGAGGCTGCAGTGGCCAGGAGCGAGTCAATTACCTCCAACCTGGTCGACAGTGTGAGACCCCGACTCAAAGAAACAAAGGAATAAAAAGAAGAGCATCTATTTGTGTATGGAGTTGGGATCATCGTAAACAGACAGAGACTATTTGGGAAGGAGGCCCCAGTCTTGGACCTAGAGTTCCTGAAAGATGGTGGATTGGCAAATGATTGGGCAGTGGCTTTGGGAGGCCGAGGTGAGGGACCACTGGAGTCTGGGATTTCGAGACCATCCTGGGTCACATAGCGAGACCTCATTGCTCCCCAGAAGGCAAACACTAGAGTCATGCATGATGGTCCACATGGTCCACGCGGTCCCGGGTACACATGATGTGGTGACCTCCATCCCGAGGTGTTCCTTTGCATTGCCCCCACTGACAGAATGTGCGAGTTCAGGCTGGGCACCGTGGCTCAGGGCTGTCAGCCCTGCGACCTTGGAGCCTGAGGCGGGAGGCTGCCTGGGTCCAGGTGTCAGTCACCAGCCCGGGCGATGTGGCCAGACTTCATCTTGGTGAGAGGTTCACAAAATTGAGTCAGGCTTGGTGGCCCCCAGAGTCCCGGTTTCTTGGGGGCTGAGGCGGGAAGTCCAGCCTTAGCCCCACAGGATAAGATCCCAGGAACCATGATCACACTGCCACATGCAACCCAGCCAACGGTGACTCAGGCGTCAAGACGCCAGCCACGTAAATAATGATAGGAGTCCACGGCTCCCCTGGGTAGGTCCATGTGGGCGGAGTACGATGGAGTGATCAGGAGTGGAAGTGGAACTCCCCCCACCTGAAGGTAGCAGAATGGGTGACCAGAACCTGGGCTGGTCGCAGCGTTGCTGGACCCTTTTGGTGGCTCTGTGCCCGATGGCTGCCCTAACTCAGGGCCATCTGTTCTGTGAGCTCACACATGACTTTGCCATGGGGCACAAGTGTGGAGGGTGGAGGCACGCCTTCTGGGCCTCATGGCTGAACGTGTGGGACAGATATGCCCAGTGGTCACCTTAGAATCCTCCCACAAATGACAGACAGTAAAGTGATTTTTCCAGTCCCATCCCTGAGATTGACTCCTCACGCTGGGTGACAGGGGTGGTGGTGGCGGTGACGGTGGAAGTGATTGTTATTATTTAAAGTCAGAATTTCACTCTGTTGCCCAGGCTGGAGCACAAGGGCATGTTCACAAGCACTGCAGACTCCACCTGCCAGGCTCAGGCGATCCTCCAGCCTCAGCACCCCGCATGACTGGAACCACAGGCCTGCTACATCATGCCCGGCTAATCTTTGGATTTATTTTTGATGGCCGAGATACAGTCTCACCCAGTGTCCTGGGCTGGTCTCTACCCTGCAGGCTCAGGCTGTCCACCCACCTCGGCCTCCTAAGGGCCAGGATGCCAGTCTGAGCCCCTGAACCCAGCCTGTGGTTGTTGTGGTGGTGGTTGGTATTATTATTCTGAGTTGGTGTCCTGCTCTGTCACCCAGGCCAGAGTGCAGGGGCCCGCTGTCAGCCAATGGGACCTCCACCAGCTGGGATCCAGCAATCCTCCCACTGCAGCATCATGAGTGACCGAAATAACAGGCGTGCACCACCATGATTGGCTTATTTTTTGACTTCGTATAGAGATGGGGTCTCACCAAGGTGCTCGGGCTGGTCTCGAACCTGGGCGATAAGGCCATCCTCTTGCCTCACCCTCTCAAGCACCAAGATGACATGGGTGAGCCCCCATGCCCGGCCTTCACACCCCTCTCAGGGATTCACCATAGGACCCACTCCCTTCAGATTATCCAGGATCCTGGAGAAGGCAGCTGGATTCGACCACTGATCCCACTCCATGGGAGGGCCTGGTGCAGTGCTGTGTCTCCATGGGGCACCCACCACTCTGCCTGCCTCAATCCCCAGACTGGACCTGCTTGCTAATCCAGGAGTCGCCTCTGGGAAAGGGAGGGTGTGACAGTCAAACCTTCATGGGGGGCCAACCGGACAACTCACGCCTGTCTCTTCAGCACTCTGGGTGGCTGAGACAGGAAGAAGACCAGAGCCCGGTTGCTGAGACCAGGCTTGACACCATAGCAAGCCCTCACCTCGACCCCAAGCCAAACCCATAAAACCTTGGGTGAGGGCAGGCTTTGGCGGGAGGATTGCCTCAGGCCCAGAGTTCAATACCAGGCAGGAAGAACAGGATATTGACCAAATTGAAAGCCTGTGATCACAGAAGTTTGGGAAGCCAGGGTCAAGAGGGAGGCCTGAGTTGGGCGGTTAGAGAGCTGCCAGGGCTACCTAGTGAGGACACAAAAGAGAGAGAGGGGAAAAGGAAGAAAGAAAGAGAAAATCTAAGTCAACAAAGAAATTCATTCTCCTGCAAACATTCTTCCCTCAGTACTTTCCCCCCACACATATGAGGGTCCCACAAGCTCAGCAGGTTCCAGCTCCAGCTCTCCCCCAATGGCAGGCCCCACTTTGAGGGGTGGTGGTCCTGATTATTATTTGGAGTCAAAACCCCTCTATCACCCAGGCTGGAGAGCAGGGGCATGCTTATGGCCACCTCAGACTCCACCTGCCCAGCTCAGGCAATCTTCCTGCCTCGGCCCACCGAGTGGCTGGAACCACAGGCCTGTGCCACAATGCCCAGCTAATCTTTGGATTTATTTTTGATGGCTGAGACGATGTCTCACCACATGTCCCTGGCTATTGTTGAACCTGCATGTTCAGACCATCCACTTGCCTAGGCCTCTGAAAGGTCAGCATGACAGGCCGAGCTCCTGAGCCCGGCCTGTCATGGTGGAGTTGGTGGTGGTGCCGGGATGATGGGCACCTCGACCCCAGATACATAGTTTGGATGGGTACGGAGACATGGTCTCCCTGCATGGCTTGGGCTGGACATAGGCTCCTGGTGTCCAGCCATCCTCCCACCTCAGACTCTTAGAGCACTGTGGAACACAGCGCCAGGCATTCTGGTTTGTTTTCAACAAAGGGTCGAGGCCGGGCTTGGGGGCTCATCTCAGTGTTTTGGGATACCGAGGCCAGTGACTGGCCCAAGCTAGCGGGCTGAGACCTCCACAGGCAACTGGGCGAGCACTCATCTCTACCCTCCAACTCAAATGATCCAGGTGTGGTGGCACACACCTGTCATTCTGGCTCCTTGGAAGGTTGGGAAAGGCTCGCTGGAGACCGGTGGCCAAGGCTGTTGTGTCTGGGAGGGAGCCACCACCCTAAAGCCTGGGCGATGGAGTGAGACACTGACTCAAAGAAAAAAGGTAAAAAAAAGTAGAGCATCCATTTGTGCATGGAGTTGGAGATCATCGTGAACAGACAGAGATTATTTGGAAAGAAGGCTGCAGCCTTGGGAGCAGGGTTCCCAAAAGATGGTGAATAGCAGACAATCGGGCTGTGGCTTTGGGAGACTTAGGCAGGGGACCCCTGGAACCCGGGTGTTTGAGACCATCCTGGGCCACGTAGCGAGACCTCGTCGCTACCCAGGACACAAACACTAGAGTTGCACGTGGTGTGTGAGTCCCGGCTGACCACCGTGCCTCATGACTGTCAGCCCCACACCTTGGGAGGCAGAGGCGGGGGAGTTGCCTGAGCCCAGGAGTGAAAGACCAGCCCGCGAGATTTGGCCAGACCACCTCTTGGTGAGAGGTTCTCAATGTCAAGTCAGGCATAGTGGTCCCCAGAGAACTGGCTGCTCGGTGGCTGAGGCAGGAGGACTGCCTGAGTCCTGTAGATAGAGGTCCAAAGAGCCACGATCGTTCCACAGCATCCCAGACCACACGACAGAGATTCTGGTGACAAAAAGACGCCTCCCACGTTTGTCAAGAGGGGTGTGCACAGTTCCCCAGGGAAAGGTCTTTGTAAGCCAGGGGACGATTGGGAAGATGGGAGAGGAAGGGGCTCACTCTCCACCCGAATGTGCTAGAATGGGCCACCAAACCCTGGGCTGGCTGTGGTGTTGCTATACCACTTTGATCACTCTGTGACTGACATCCGCCCTAACTCGAGGCCATCTGCTCTGTGAGCTCACATCCGTTTTTGCCATGGGGCACAAGTGTGGAGGATGGAAGCAAGACTTCTGAGGGCACATGGCCAACGGTGTGAGACAGAGCTGCCTAGTGGCCAACTTAAAAACCTCCCACAAACGACAGGCCGGAAAGTAACTTTTCATATCCCATCCCTGAGGGTGATTCCTTGAGCTGTGTGGCAGGGGTTGTTGGGAGCCAGTCATGGAGGCCCGCCTGAACGTTAGGGATCAAAGTGGGCTGTGTTGCCTGAGACCACTAGGATATGTTCAGGACCTGTTGACCCTTTCCCTCCTCCTTTTTTTGCCACTTAGCCCATCTCATTAGAAGGAATTTTGATGATCTAGGCATGAAGCTCTGACAGTATGACAGGCATGGCTTGCTTTAGAAGTCCATTGTTCCCGTTTCTCACAGACTGAGGTTTCAGCTTTAAACTTAACACAGTTAAAACTCAGGTCACATTTGGGAGCCTTCTATATGGTACAAGCTTCTTTATAAGATTTAAAAGTATATTTGTAAAATTAGTATATACATGTGGAGAACTGTTTTCAGCTTTAGATGGTATAGATGATTATCTAGAGTTGCCAGAAATGGCCCAGCATGAACCTTGGGCTGGGCTACATTCCTAAGGGCTCAGCGCATTCCTGGGCTGCATTCCTTTAAACCTGTTTTAGCTACAGTTAGTGTAGCGTTTTTCTACTTATTATAGAAATTGAATTTATTTTATTCATAAAAATATTGTAGACTAGATTATACTACGTCAGTGAACTATGTTAGTTCAAGCATGATCAAACGTGATATTTTGAGGTTTAATAAGAATACAGCTAACTTTAGAAATTTCATTGTTTTGATTTTCTACATTTATGGTTTTGGCTTTAATACAATATACAGTTTATATTTGAGTTTTATTTTTAGAAGATTTATTGCTGATGATCAGCTTTATATATTAGGATTAGGAATTAGAAACTTTTATAGAAGTTAAAATAGATATATAGGATTTTAGAACAGCCATTTTGTTAAGAGATTGGAATGAATTGTTCCTAAAAATGGCTCAGTGTGATCTCTTGACTGGGTCACATTCTTTAGAACTGGTTTGGGCTACAATTAAGAGTTTCTATAGTGTAAGTAGAATTAGTGTAAAATAGAAAGGAATTAGGATTTAAGTCGGTCATTAGGTGTTGTGTATGCATAATTTTTATGTTATTTATTATTAGAATATTATGATATTAGAATTATTGTATTGCTTTTGAGGAATATTAACCAAGCTGAGGAACCGTTAGATAATTTTGGGATCATCCTTCCTCATGCTTGAGGAAACACCTGGTGGGTGGGGGATGCCCCTCATCCACCTGACTTTGTGTTCATGGAAATGTCTTGTGATTTAATTGCTATTGCCCTCAAAAACTTCACCACCCTACAACATGCCTGTTTGTTTTTTCAATAACACTGAAAAAGACTGGTTGCTTATTCAACGTGATACTGGATATCCAAAGTAGAGAGACTGTTTTTATAATTCTAAAGTGGACTATTTTATACCGCATGAAAGATTAACTATTAGTGACTGGGGTCTCAATCTACTACTGTATACTACAAGGCTAAATGGGGAAGACCCCATCCATGCTATATGGCATACTAATGGATG
>NW_007010779.1:0-750 GCF_000164805.1 Carlito syrichta | reverse complement strand
ACGACCTCCTCGGCTACCCCCTCACTGGGCATCGGGCAGTGCCTTGAGCTGGACAGCAGCCTCCTTCTCCCCCAGGAAGAGGACAGCCTGGATGGCGGCCGGGACCCGGGCCTGCGGAGAGGACCCCCGAGAGCTGCTCAGCCCAAGCCTCACTGAGCTCCCCCCATTCTTTCCTCCTCTCTCCCTGCCAAGATGCAGGCAGATGGGCACAGGCACAGGGCAAGGTCCCCCACGGCCAGGACCTTCGTGGGACGTTTGGACAGTGAATCACCAGAGCCAAGAGAGCAGCAGAGTCACATACTGTTGCACAGCTTCCCATATGCCCCGCCCCTCCGAGCCTCAGTTTCCCCATCTACAAAGTGAGGGGTCAGACCATGAGCACAGGCCACGCCCCCAGTCACTCCACTGCCCGTAGCGGCTGGACAGGACTCTCCTTCCGCCTCCCCTTCCAGGTCGTGAGGTTGAAGGATCTCAGTCTCAGCCATCATGAGTGCCACGCCCCTGGCCTCAGGGGTCGCAAGGTGAACGGACATCCGAACCATCCAAACCATCAGGACAGGTGGTTCCACAGAGAAACTTCTGCCGGGACCTCTGCTAAAATAGTCTCTCTTTGCTACTGGTTTACAGGGGAGACCACACGAGGTCCGAGCTGCTGGGAGCCATGCAGCCACCAGGGGTGGCACCCTCGGGGGACCCTCGGGGGAATGGAGAAGACTTGAAGGCAGAAGCTCCCACCTCCTGCTCACCTGG
>NW_007010778.1:0-783 GCF_000164805.1 Carlito syrichta | reverse complement strand
CTTTCATTGTAAAGTAAATACTTAAGCTTCTATAGAATTGTTTAACTTGGCATGAATCCACCAACCTAGTCTGAAAAAGGTTTATAGAATATGTCACTCACGGATTAGGTTATCCTTCGTTATGGCATTTTAAGATTATCCTAGGAAAAGGGTTTAAAGGCAATCATTGATTGTTTTCATTGATTAAGGTTTCTGGTGGGTGGGGGACATCCCTCCCACATCTGACTTTGTGTATAAAAGACCCATTGTAATTCCCAATAACACACATCACTTCTGCACTAGACTGGAGTCCAGTCTCTTTCATTCTCTCTCTCTCTCTCTCTCTCTCTCTCTCTCTCTCTCTCTCTCTATATATATATATATATATATATATATATATATTTCTCTCTTTCTTCCTCCACCCAATTGCCAGCGCCATCTCCACCTTTCAGGTACCCTGAACATGGCTTGAGCTGAACTCCATGTAGACAATATACCTGGAGGAACTCAAATCATTTTACTGAAAAGACACCTGCACAAGTATGATTTTTTACAGCTCCAATCAAAATTACAAAAAACGTGATACCTATATGTCATCCATAAAAGCTGGAATGGATAAAATAAATGTGGTATATACACAGTGGAATATTATGCAGTCATAAAAAGGACAGATATAAGGATTTTGCAGAATGTTTGATGGATATGAGGTATGTCATTTTCAGTGATTTATAACAGAAACAAAGAAGAGAGTTCCATGTATTCTCATTCATGAGTTGAACTTCATCACTTAGAGTGCTGTAAGAA
>NW_007010777.1:0-737 GCF_000164805.1 Carlito syrichta | reverse complement strand
TGAGAACACATATCACCCAGATTCATATCTTCCTAGGAAAAGTCCGTCAGTGTCTGTATATGAAGATTCATTTCCCTAGATTATGCTCAGAAACCCAAAATTCGTGTTTAGCTTTTAGCAAGACACCCAGAAGTTTTATTTGGGATTGAGGACACGTGTAAACCAGATTCCTTATTCTTTCTTAGCAATAGACACTGCAGTTTCCTGTATATGAGGACTCCCATTATCCGGATTCCTACTCCCAAAAGTTGATTAGTGGTTATCTCTTAGCAAGACGCTCTGGAGCGTTTTGGGTTGGAGGAGTCGTTTAACTAAGATTCCATATTCTTCTGTAGCAACAGGTCGTGTAGAGTTCTGTATATGAGGACTCCCATAACTGAAATTCCTTCTTCATTCTCCGCAAGACGCTGAGACTTTTCCTGGTATCCTAGGATTCCAGTTGCTTGGATATCAAGAGAAAGACTCCCATAAATTTCTTGTGGAATTGGAACCCAAGATTCCTGGTTCCTTTTTCAAAAGACACATTAAAAATGTGGCATCATAGAAGCCCAGATTGCTGATTAAACCTTATCAAGAGAACTTGTACATTTAGGCGATTGAGAACTCCAAGAACCGGATTCCCTTTGCCTTCTCAGCAAGTTGCCCTGATTTTCCCTGTCTATGTTGATTCCAAAACACTGTATACAAAAATGCAGATGCCCAGAAGTCTCCTAGAATCCATTATTACTGGATACATT
>NW_007010776.1:0-707 GCF_000164805.1 Carlito syrichta | reverse complement strand
TCAGCCTGTAATCCCACGCCTTTGGGAGGCTGAGGTGAGTGGATTGCTGAGCTCGCAGGTTCAAGACCTGCCTGGGCAGGCGAGACCTCATCTCTACAATAAAATAAAAAAATTAGCTGGGCGTGGTAGTGCATGCCTATAATTCCGGCTACTTGGAAGGCTGAGGCGGAAGGATCGCCGGAGCCCAGCAGGTCGAGGCTACGGTGGCCGGGAGCGGCCACTGCACTCCAGTCTGGGTGACAGAGTGAGACTCCAACTCAATATATATATATATATATATATATATATATATAGAGAGAGAGAGAGAGAGAGAGAGAGAGAGAGAGAGGCTAAGCAAGAGCAAATTTTGGGTTGGCAAAATATGCAAACGATTTCAGAAAAATAAGGCATGGCCCACAAACTAGCAGTTTACCCTGAATGTAAGATTTGGGCAGCAGATTCAGTCCTCAAGCACTCTTGCCTGGATTGGAAAACCCAGCACCTTCCTGGGTTCAAGGGTAGAAAGTAACAGCTGATTTGAAAATTGTCAGTAGAGTTCAGTGGTTTGTTCACACCTCAGTGCAGCCTCTACAGCCTTGAACTCCTGGCCTCAAATGGTTCGCCTTTCTCAGTCTTCCAAGTAACTGGGATTACAGGTATGAGCTTCTATGCTTGGCTTGGAGTTTAATATATGTCTCAAGAATAATTTTAGCTACAATCCGAATGGT
>NW_007010775.1:0-715 GCF_000164805.1 Carlito syrichta | reverse complement strand
ATCATTTTTTTGGCTTCTTATAGAAATGAGGTCTTGTCATGGTGCCCGAGCTCTCGGAATGGGGGTTAAGACCAGCCTCCCACCTCCCCCTCTCAGAGTGCTAAAATGACAGGCGTAAACTCCCAAGCCTGGCCTACACAGCCCTCTTGGGGCACCACCTCGGGGCCCTCTCCCTTCCAATGACCTGGGACCCTGGAGAGGGTGGACAGAATCACCTGCTGAGATCTCACTTGGGGGGAGGCTTCACACAGGGATGTGTTTCTGCATGACACACAGCCAAATGCCCTCCTCTTTCCCCAGGGTGGATCCTCTTGCTCTTCTCAGTGTTCACAACAGATATAGGGAGGTCATGACTCTCAAACATTCTGGGAGGCAGGGATGGCAGAGCTATTGACACCTGTCTACTCTGCACTCAGGTAGGTTGAGACAGGAAGATGGCTATATCCTGGGAGATCGAGACCATGATGGACACCATAGCAAGCTCCATTTCGACCCCAAGCAAACCCAGAAAACCTTCGATGAGGGCAGGTCTTGGCAGGAGAATTGCCTATGGGCCAGATTTCAAGGCCTGGAAAGAAGACCAGGATGATGACCAAATGGAAGGCTTGTGATTGCAACAGTTTGGGAGACCGAGGCCAAGAGGTTTGCCCAAGTTGAATGGTTTGAGAGCAGCCTGGGCAATGTAGTGAGGAAAGAAAACAAAGAAGAAAGAAAG
>NW_007010774.1:0-642 GCF_000164805.1 Carlito syrichta | reverse complement strand
TTTTAGTTCAAATAAATGTATTCATAAATTCATTTAATATGCTTTATGATGTCAGAGACCCTGGTTATATGTAAGCTGTATGATATATGTGTCAATAAAAATAAGATAAAATCAGAGATAATAAAAAGCAATATGTTAGGCTGAGGTTAAAATAATGACCTAATATAAACTTTTAGCTTTTTGAAATACTATATGATATTGTTTTGACAATTTTAGAGAAAATAACTGATTTTAATTTACAGTCCTGGGAATTTGATCTAATATGTTTATGAAAGAGAAAATGAGTTATACAATATTAGATGGGATATTATTCAGTTATCATCTATCCATGTTAAATATGGAATGCCCAAACATGGCCATTGTGTGTACAGCAACTTCATTTAATCTGCATTATATTTTGCTCCATTTACTGATTCTATCTTCATGAGCTTTGGTTTATTCTGCCTATTCATTATTGGATTCAATTCAGGAGAAAGTTGTAGAGAACCTAGTGAAAAAAGTATTGAAGCCGGGCTCGGTGGCTCAGCCTGTAATCCCGCGCCTTTGGGAGGCTGAGGTGAGTGGATTGCCTGAGCCCGCGGGTTCGAGACCCGCCTGGGCAGTGAGACCTCATCTCTACAATAAATCAAAAAATCAGCTGGG
>NW_007010773.1:0-730 GCF_000164805.1 Carlito syrichta | reverse complement strand
TTCCCTGCCATCTTTTTTTTTGAGTTGGAGTCTCACTCTGTCACCCAGACTGGAGTGCAGTGGCCGCTCCTGGCCACCGCAGCCTCGACCTGCTGGGCTCCGGCGATCCTTGCGCCTCAGCCTTCCAAGTAGCCGGAATTACAGGTATGCGCTACCACGCCCGGTTGATTTTTTGATTTATTGTAGAGATGAGGTCTCGCTGCCCAGGCGGGTGTCGAACCCGCGGGCTCAGGCAGTCCACTCACCTCAGCCTCCCAAAGGCGCGGGATTACAGGCTGAGCCACTGAGCCCGGCTCCCTGCCATCTTACAAAACCTTCTTCAAGCCAGGAACTGGCATGATATGAACCGACCATTTATGGGACGAGATGGTCAGCTAGTCTCATTATTGTAATTGCTGCTTGTTCATAATACAAAGATATCTAAATGATGGCCTATAAAATGACGCAAATGGGGCTAAATTCACAGAATCCATTTTTTTCCCCAGCTGAGAATTTATTGATGTAAACGCCACCAAATAAACCATGTTATTGGTCTGGGCGCAGTGACTCACGCCTGTAATCCTAGCACTTGGGAGGCCAAGGTGAAAGAACTGCTTGAGCCCAGGAGTTCAAGAGCAGCCTGGGCAACATAGCTAGACCTTCTCTCTACAACAAAATAAAAAAAAGTTAGCCAGGTGTGGGGTGCAAGTGCCTGTGGTCGCAGCTACTCTGGAGGGTTAAGACGAAAAAC
>NW_007010772.1:0-979 GCF_000164805.1 Carlito syrichta | reverse complement strand
TTTGAAGAAAGCAATCACAACTCCTTTTATGCACAGTAGGATACTGAAGTTCTTAAGTAAATTAAAATGTGATAAGTCATATTGTATACAAATTAAGTAGGATTTTATTAATTAAGTGACGTGTGAATCTTTTGCACATTGTGAACCCTTTTGCATAATACATTACATACTAAATAAACTTTTAGGGCTTCTGTAAAGTAAACCTGAATGGTATTGGTAGCTGCTAAAATAGAATATGATTCATGATTACTAATTTACTGGTTGTCTTGTCTTTTGTCTTTGTATTTTAGAAATAAGTATAATTTTTCAGGAGTGACAAAGCATGATGTGAGAGTGTGTTGGTACTGTTTCTGACGTTTTCTCACTGTCCTACTGGCACTATGATTTTAGGCTATTATCAGGGATCCTTAGCGTTTGAGAAAACACTAACTTGTGACTTGAGGTCACCCCAAAGGTGCACATGAGAATAATTGTGACAGTGCTTACTGGCTCAATATCCTGACTTATGTTGTTTTACAAATGCTATTTTCTCTTTCATCACAATAGTTTTAGTTGATTTGATTCATTTGTTTTCTGTGATCTACACAAAGCATTATATCCTTATTTCTGTGTCTCCTCAGCTTTTCTTTCAAATATGGAACCTAGATTTTGATTTTGCAATTTGAAAGACAAAAAAGTGTAGTGATCTCTATGCCTATGTGGAAAAAAAATTAGCTTCAAGTTGTACAAATATGTACTTGAAATAGTGTATAATGTGAACTTAGACCTAGTGTTTAGGTTGTTAATTTATTACTTCCTTTTGACATGAAGGTGAGTTTTGAGGATTGATTGTTTCTTTTTTTTTTTTTTAGTTGGAGTCTCACTCTGTCACCCAGACTGGAGTGCAGAGGCTGCTCTCGGCCACCACAGCCTTGACCTGCTGGGCTCCAGTGATCCTTCTGCCTTAGCCTTCCAAGTAGCTGGAACTACAGGTGTGCGA
>NW_007010771.1:0-439 GCF_000164805.1 Carlito syrichta | reverse complement strand
CCCCACATCTTTATAAGTTTTTTTTTTATAAGCTAAAAAAATAAATTTTTTTTAGAAAACAAATGATTTTCTTACCTCCCAAGTAGTTTCCTTATGAAGTATTACCTGTTTCTGCAAATGTGTACACGTGTAGAAGTAGGGATAGCTTTGTCATAATTTTGCCATTTTGTTGTTTGCTAATTTGTTGTCACTTTGTTGACTTGACCAGGAGATGTAAATATTAAACAAAAAATGAACACACACACACACACACACACACCAAAAGACTCATTTTTCTGAAATTTGTTTGAACTTATAAGAATGTTATTTAGCAATAATATTCATGTTTTGTAGAGCCAGTATCAATTCACTGGAGAAAAGAGAGGCCTTTATTACTGATGTTTTTCAAAAACAAAATAATGTTTATATAATCAGGTATAGCTAATTCTAAGAATAAATG
>NW_007010770.1:0-917 GCF_000164805.1 Carlito syrichta | reverse complement strand
CCTGACTGGTCATCTGACTTAACTATTTGACCGGCAAGTGAGCCGAATTGTCAGCTGATTTAACTAGTCAGCCGGCAAGTGAGCTGACTGGTCAGCTGACATTAGTCGGCTAGTGAGTAAGACGAATGGTCAGAAGAGTTAACTCGTCAGCAGCCAAATGAAATGACAGGTGAGCTTACTTAACTAGTCGGCCGGCATGTGACCCAAAATGCAAACTGCCTTAGCTAGTCGGCCATCTTGTGAGCCGACAAGTGAGCTGACTTAACTAGTCAGCTGGTGAGCAAGCCGACTGGTTAGCTGACCTGTTGGCCTGTGAGCAAGCTGACAATTTAGTTGACCTGTTGTCTGGTAAGTGAACCGATGAGTTTGCCGACTGGTGTGCAGGCGAGTGAGCCAACTAATTAGCTGACCTGATGGAAAGCGAGCCAGTCCACTAGTATATCTGACCAGATAACTGAGTTGCTAGTCAACTAGTTAACTAAGTAACAAGCTGATTTTCTAGCTGACTTAACTAGATAGCTGACTAGTTAGTTGGCTATCTAGCTGACATAACTAGCTAGCAAACAAGCTATATAACTCTCTAGCTTGCTGATTTAACTAGCTAGCTATCTAGCTAGTTAGCTGGCTAACTGACTTAACTATCTATCTGACTAGCTAGCTGACTAGCTAGCTGACTTCACTAGCTAACTGAATGGTTAGCTGACTTGCTAACTAACTTAACAAGCTAGTTGACTTAACTAGCTGACTAGAAACTGGGCTGGATAGCTGGCTAGCCAGCTGACTTAACTAGCTAGTTAACTGGTTATTTACATGGCTAGCCTTCTGCTTAACTAGCTAGATACCTGGTTGGATATCTGGCTAGGCAGCCAGCTAGGTAGCTAGTGGGCTGACCAGCTGCCTTGCCAGCCAGCTTAAAT
>NW_007010769.1:0-593 GCF_000164805.1 Carlito syrichta | reverse complement strand
GAATACACCTGACCTCATAATACATTGAAATGGAAAAGAGAGAAACCCAAAAGTCAATGAGTTCTGATTCTTTCTTTTTCATCTTTTAAATATTTTATTTTAAAATTGTGGAGTACAATTCAGGCTTAGGTATACAAATATTCATTGTGCAGGTACCCTTGTTGATGAGGGGTGCCACCCCCTCCCCCCCAGATTCCTATTACTGCCAATTCCACTTCCCCACACTCACAGTTTCCCGCTACTGTCAATTCTTTTCTTATACTATTACAATAGTTGTTCAAGGTCCACTTAAGAGTGAGAACATGTGAATACTCAGTTCTTTGTTTCTGTGAAATATCACTCAGTATTATAAACTCTAATTCTATCCAGGTTGTTGCAAAGTTCATGATTTTGTTCTCTATGGCTGCATAATATTCCATTATATATACTCACCATATTTTTTTATCCAGTCCTCTTTTGCTGAGCAGTACAGTTGGTTCAATGTTCTTGCTATTGTGAACAATGCTGTGATAAACATACATGTGCAAGTATCTTTTTATAGAGTGATTTGAATTCTTCTGGGGATATTCCCAATAGGGGGATTGTGGGGTCAT
>NW_007010768.1:0-729 GCF_000164805.1 Carlito syrichta | reverse complement strand
TCCTAGGTACCTACCTAGCCAGCTAGTTTAGTCAACTGGCTAGCCAGATGACTTAACTAGCTGACTTAATGAAGTAGCCAGCTGGCTATCCAGCAGACTTAACTAGTAGCTACCTAGCTACATAGGTATATAGCTAGCTGACTTATCTAACTGACAAAACTAGACACCTGATGGCAAGCCAGCTTACTTAACTAGCTACCTACCCACATAGCCTGCTGGCTTGTAAGCTGACTAAACTACCTAACTACCTAGCTAACTGGCTGGCCAGTGAACTGACTTAACAAGGTGACTTAACTAGCTAGTAGCTGGCTAGCCAGTTGACTAAACTAGCTAGATATCCTACTATGCAGCTGTCTAGCCAGATGACTTAACTCACTGACTAAACTAGCTAGCAACCTGACTTAACTAGCTGACTTAACTAGCTAGCTACCTAGCTACCCAGCTAACTTAAGTAGTTGATTTAACTAGCTTGCTACCTAGCTAGCTATCTTGTAACTAAGTGAATTAACTAGATGACTTGACTAGCTAGCTAGCTGACATATCTACCTGACTTAACTAGCTAGCTTCCTAGCTAGCCAGTGGACTTAACTAGCTGAAATAACTAGCGAACCAGCTGGCTACCCCTCTGATGTAACGAGGTTTATAACCTGCTAGCCAGCTGGCTAGACAACTGACTAAATGAACTGACTTAACGAGCTAGCCAGCTGGTTAGCCATCTGACTAAACTGA
>NW_007010767.1:0-660 GCF_000164805.1 Carlito syrichta | reverse complement strand
TGGGTTGTCATGACCTCTCCTGTATTATTTGTGTTTTCTGAGGCATAGCCGATGTTGAAACAATTGACTGCTTTATTACTGACATTGTAGACACTGTACCCTCCAATTCTGGTTACATTATCCATTTCCAAGGGAGATTGAAACATATTATTCCTGTAAGGCAGGAGTATAACAATATAATGGGAATAACCAGGCGACCATGAGTTACAGGGCAGCTATGCAGAACTATAAGTAAATGCAACCTGGTATGTTTGATTGCCAGAATGCCTGAAAAGAAACTCTGGTCACGACTCTTCCCTCCCTTGCCTCATCACGTCTCCTTCTCAGGTCCCCGTGAACCCCCCGGACCTGGCCTCCGGCAATTTACAATAGCGAAACATGGAAGCAATTTTACTGCTCATTGAAAATGGACTGGATAAAGAAAATTTGGAACATATACACAATGGAGTATTATGCAGTCTAAGAAGAACAATATCATGAACTTTGAAGCAAATTGGAAGGAATTAAGACCATCATATTCAGTTATCTATGACAGAAACAAACACTTGAATACCCCATGTTTTCACTCAACTGTAGGACCTGAACATTATCACATTTGTGCAAAAGAGGGATTGGTAGTTGCATAATCAATAAATCAAAGGGGATTGTGCAAAATGACAC
>NW_007010766.1:0-687 GCF_000164805.1 Carlito syrichta | reverse complement strand
TGCATTGCACTGTCCCCCGCCGCAGCCCCTCCCCCCACTGGCGACACGGCCTCTGGGATGGGTAGCTCATCACAAACTGGCCCGAGGAGATCCACACCAAACCGGTTCAGGGAAGATCTGCTGGGATCACTGCCACCGCTCCTGTGTCCGAGACTGTCCTGCCTGCCCGGCGTGGGGCTCCTGTTGCCTACTCGGAGGCAGGCAGCCATCTTGTTCCTGTCCGGCCCCACCCCCTCTGGGGCGAGCAGATGAGATAGCACCACCTGCTGGCGATTCAAGGTAACAACACCGAAACGGGAGAAACAAGCTTGATACACCAAAGTGCTGAATGGAGGTTAATCTGAACTGTCCTTCACAGCAGATCAGGGGAACTGACCCTAACTGCAAACTAATTTACCAGCTTGAAAAGAAAACTAGAAATCAGACCTGAAAGGACATTGGACTTAAACGCAATGTCTCAGAGTGTGCTTCATTGATTCTGTTAGTTTAATGACTTAATTCTATTCCTGCTGTATTGTTCCCTTTTTTCTCTTTTCCTTTTCCTTTTCTTCTCTTTTCTTCTGTCTGTAAACCATGTCTTTGTATAGAGGAACAGCACACTAATAAGGTGGTTGGATAGCTGGTATGTTAGCATCACTATATGTTTTATTTTTGTTTGTATGAGAGTTGGCTCGACTGTAGCTGTGG
>NW_007010765.1:0-731 GCF_000164805.1 Carlito syrichta | reverse complement strand
CAATGGATTATTGAGGACTTCAGGTGGACATACAAGCATTCTGACATGTTTTCCGGCCCAGATCTGTCTTTTTCCAAATTCTCTGTCTTCTCTGTGTTATGATGCCTCAGTATTACTAAATAATCCTGTCTAATAACAATGATGATTTCTCTTCCACAATTTGCAGACGTACTGTGTACTGTGATAATTGTACTTAATTGCAAACATTTTTGATGCCATCATTGTTTCCATGAAGTTTTTATTCTGTCCAAATTATCAAAAGTATAATAAATGTTCGGAGCAGTTCAAGACTAAGGGAAACTTCCAGACAGTTTTAAAATTGTAAGATAATCTTTTCCCATTATTGTTTAATGATTGTGAAAGTATATAGATTCATTCTTTAGAGGCATATACTCCACACACTTTCAGGTTCTCTTTCTCCTCTCTCTCTCTCTCTCTCTATATATATATACATATATACATATATATACATACATATATATGTATTATATAGATATATTTTACATATCTTACTTGGGTAGTATGCAGTAGTGGCTAAGGGTCTGGAATCAGACTGTCTAGGTTCAACTTTAAGCTCTATATTTTTGTTTTATTTTAGTTGTGGGTTACATATGAAGGTTTAACACATCAGTAGGTTGTATGCAGATGAAGTTTAGACTCCTAACAGGCCCTTTCCCCACCTGATAGTGAACCTGGTACCCAGTGTGTTGCCATGTGCCCTCATCCCTGCT
>NW_007010764.1:0-417 GCF_000164805.1 Carlito syrichta | reverse complement strand
CATTAGAAGCCCCTCAGTGAACCGGTCTTATCGAGTTACAGGGTTCTTTTTGCTTTTCCACCACGCTCATAAGCACAGCATCAACAAGTGTAATAGATGGAAGCTCTTTCTTTACTTTTTTTTTTTTTGAGTCGGAGTCTCACTCTGTCGCCCAGACTGGAGTGCAGTGGCCGCTTTTGGCCACTGCAACCTCAACCTGCTGGGCTTCGGTGATCCTTCCGCCTCAGCCTTCCAAGTAGCTGGAACTACAGGCATGTGCTACCACGCCCAGCTAATTTTTTGATGTATTGTAGAGATGAGGTCTTACCAAGTTGCCCAAGTGGGTCTCGAACCCACAGGCTCAGGCAGTCCACTCACCTCAGCCTCCCAAAGCGCGGGATTACAGGCTGAGCCACCGAGCCTGGCTTTCTTTGCATT
>NW_007010763.1:0-308 GCF_000164805.1 Carlito syrichta | reverse complement strand
AGATGAGGTCTCGCTGCCCAGGCAGGTCTCGAACCCGCGGGCTCACGCAATCCACTCACCTCAGCCTCCCAAAGGCACGGGATGACAGGCTGAGCCACAGAACCCGGCTCTCTGTGTTTCTTAATCTTTGAGGTGTCAGGTTCCAGATATGAGAGTCTCACACATGAAAGATTGGTATGCTGCCAGGGCACAGGATACACCGAGGTTCTCTCTGTCCACATGTGTCCTGTACCAGGTGCTGCTGAAGGAGTCAGGCCCAGGATTGGTGAATACTTTGGAAACACTCTATCTGATGAGTGCTTTCTCTG
>NW_007010762.1:0-835 GCF_000164805.1 Carlito syrichta | reverse complement strand
GAAAAACCGCACAAATGAAGAAAAAACCAAAAGAAGAATATAGGTCCTACACAGACCCCTGGGAGATCAGACAATGAGAAAACAGATTCTGGAACACAGACAATGAAGAGTCCCCAGAATGACTGGCTACATGCAACAAACCCAGACATCAAGACATTAATGGAGAGAATTAAAAAAATTGAGGAGAGACAAGAGGAAAATAGGAAGGAGTTGTTGTCAGAAATGACAGCAGTAAAGAATACTGTGATGGAAATGAACAACAGACTAATAAGCATGGAAAGCAGAATCAGCCAAGCCGAAGAAAGAATCTCAGAGCTTGAAGACCAAAACACAGAACTAACCCAAACTGTCAAAAGCATAGAAAAGAAGCTCAAAAAGACAGAACAAAACCTGCAAGAGATGAATGATCACTTCAAGAGACCAAACCTAAGAATAATTGGGCTTCCTGAGGCAGAAAGAGAAACCGAAGCCACACTGGAACAAACATTTCATGAAATCATTCAAGAAAACTTCCCTCATCTCATTAAGGATGAAAAAATTCAAACACAAGAGATTCAGAGAACCCCTGCAAGACAACAAACGAGAAGACCAACTCCCAGACACATAATAATTCGCCTAAACAAAGTAACTATGAAAGGAAAAATCCTAAAGGCAGCAAGAGAAAAAGGCCAGACTACTTACCAGGGAAAATCAATTAGAATAGCAGCAGATTTATCAACAGAAACCCTTCAGGCCAGGAGAGCCTGGAGCCCTATCTTCAAAGTTCTAAAAGAGAAACAATTTCAACCAAGAATAACCTACCCAGCCAAACTAAGCTTCATAAATGAGGGAGAAT
>NW_007010761.1:0-764 GCF_000164805.1 Carlito syrichta | reverse complement strand
GGGAGGGGGAGTGCAGGATTGACAGTTGAGAGAAACTGGCAGGGGAGGGAGAGGCACACCTCATCAACAGAATACCTGCATAATAAACATTTGGGATACCTAACCCCGAATTGTACCCCACATCTTTAAAATAGTGAGAAAAAAAGAAGCCACTGATACCAAGCATGGTGACTTGTGCCAGTAGTCAAATCTACTTGGGAGGGCTGAATTGGGAGGTTCACTTGAGTCCAGGAGTTGGAGCCTATAGTGAACCATGATTGTGCCACAGCACTCCAGCATGGAAAACAGAGCAAGACCCCATCTCTAAAATAGATAAGATGGATCTACTGATAAAACAATGTACATATAGCTCCTGTAACATTTCATTCATACTGTGAATTTTATTATAAAATAAACCGTTCCATGTTTTCCATGCTACTTACACTTATCAAATTTCTTTGCAAAACAACTCTTTACAACAATTTTACATTAATTAATTCAGAACTTTCTGTATTTTCCAAACTACTAGAATTTCAACCAAGTCTGTATTCTTATATTTTTGAGGTTCATATCCAGTGTATCTTTGAATAGATATAACAGAAATGAAGGCATTCCCACATATTGTACATTCATAGTTTTTCTCCAGAATGAGCTATATTATGCCATCAAACACAACTGGAACTATTTTGGCCTTTCTATATTTTTTTAGATTCACAAAGCTTTTCTTCAGTATGGGTACTTTCAAGTTTTCAAAAAGAACTGAAAAAAATTGAAGGCTTTACCAC
>NW_007010760.1:0-400 GCF_000164805.1 Carlito syrichta | reverse complement strand
TTCTGGGAAGATGGCAGCAGAGTCAGTGGGATTGTGTAAGTCTCTGCTGCGTGAATGAGGAATGCAAGGGATGACTGTGCATGTGCGCGCGTGCGCACGTGTGTGTGTGTGTGTGTGTGTGTGTGTAAGTGGGTGTGCGAGTGTGTGAGTGGGGACTTGGGGGGAAACAGCCTAGGATCTCATGGTGAAGTGGCCACCACCGCTGCTGCTCTGATCCCAGTGCTTCCAGCAGCACAGAAGCAATTGCCATATTGTGAAACTAATAAAGTCCCCTCAGGAGGAAGCTGCAGGGAGCAGCCGCCACGTGGTGCCTGGCCTCACCACCACCACCCTCAACACCCCATCACCAAGTCCCAGGATCCAGAAACGTGGTATCTGACAGGGAGGGAGCTGTTGCCTC
>NW_007010759.1:0-810 GCF_000164805.1 Carlito syrichta | reverse complement strand
TAAAAAACGATCATGGGTCACAAGCAATGAGAATACGTTCTGAGAAATGCATCACTAGGCAATTTTGTGGTTGTACAGACATCATGGAGTAGACACACAAACGTAGGTGGTACATCTATTTTATTGACATTTATATATTTCATATAGAAAACCAAATGTCCCAGCACCTTGGTGAACATCAACCATCTCCCCTCCCTGATCTGCAATGCCATCATCAAGTGCCATAGATTGCAATTCCATTTATGCCCTATTGTGTTCTCATGGAACCACGAGGCCTATTGTTGACTGAAATGTCATTGTGCACACATGACTACAGTTTTTAAATAAACCCCCATTGTGTCCTGCTTTGTTCCTTCCCAATTCATTCTCAGACACCACCAAAGAGCTTTTCTAACTTGTAAATCCATCCACATTAATCTCCTACTCAAAATTCTTTAATTACATGTCATGGACTTAAATAATGATAATAACAATTATGACCTCTTTTATTTATTTATTTATTTTGAGTTCCTACAATGTCCTATTTGTCAGGAATTCAATAACGTGCATTTTAAATATATTTATAAAAAATGATATTTATGTCTATGTGAGCTGGCTTTACTCTGTCATACTTACTTCTTCTACACAAAATCAAATCCTTAATAGTTAACATTCTTAAGAATTTAACTCCTATAATCTTCACAGCAACCTGGATGGACCTAGAATCTATAACACTGAGTGATCTATCAAAGAAACAAAGAATTGATTATCATATTCTCATTTATAAGAGGACCTTGAACAAGTATCGTAATGCTATAAGAAAAGGATTGG
>NW_007010758.1:0-727 GCF_000164805.1 Carlito syrichta | reverse complement strand
GCAGTTAAGTCAGCTGCCTATCCAGCTGGCTAGCTAGCTAAGTCATCAACTTAATTCAGCTTGCTTCCCATCTGGCTAGGCATGTAGCTAGCTAGATAATAAGCTGGCTACCCTGCTGGGTAGCTGGTTAAGTCAGCTAGTTTATTCAGCTGGCCAGCCAGCTGGCTATCTAGTTGAATCTGCTAGTTAAGTCAGCTAGCAAGCCTTTTGGCTAGCTATTTAAGTCAGTTAGTTAAGTCAGCTGGCCAGTCAGCCAGCTAGCTATGTAGCTAGCTAATTAAGTCAGCTAGTTAGTCAGCTGGCTAGCTAGGTAGCTAGCTAGTTAAGTCAGCTAGTTAAGTCAGCTGGTTAGCTAGTTAAGTCAGTTCAGTCAGCTGGCTAGCCAGATGACTATCAGGATATTTATCTAGTTAATTTAACTGACTAGCCAGCTCGCTAGCTAGTTAACTCTCCTAGTTAAGTCAGCTCACTGGCCAGCAGATTAGCTAGGTAGTTAGGTACTTAAGTGAGCTGGCAAGCCAGTGGGCTATGTAGGTGGTAGCTAGTTAAGTCAGCTGACTATCCAGCTGTCTGTCTGCATAGCTAGCTAGTTAAGTATGCTGGCTAGACAACTGGCTTCTTCTTTAAGCCATTTAGTCTAGCCTGATGGCTAGTTACATAGCTAGGCAATTAAGTCAGCTGGAAAACCAGCAGGCTAGCTAGTTAAGTCAGCCTGCTAGCCAGCTTG
>NW_007010757.1:0-4151 GCF_000164805.1 Carlito syrichta | reverse complement strand
ATGCCTGCTCTCACCCAAGGTTTTCTGGGTTTGGCTTGTGGTCTAGGTGGGGACTTGCTATGGTGTCCAACCTGGTTTGAGCTTCCGGGCTCCAGCATCTTCCCATTTTGACCTCCCCGAGTGCCGAGGAGACACGTGAGTCACCTGGACATCCCTGCCTCCCAAAGGTTTGAGAGTCACCACCTCCCTTTCGCTGAGGCAGGCCCTGGGGAAAGCAAGCGGGTCCACTCTGGGTAATGATTTGGGCAGAGGGGTGCATGCCCCAGTGGAGACTCTCCCCTGTGACAGGCACTCTCCCCATGCAGGGCTCGGCAGAAGACTCTGGCCACTCTCTCAGTGGTCCTGGATCATCATAAGGGAGCAGGCCTCACAGTGGTGCCCCAAGAGGAGTGTGAGAGCTGGACATGGGGGCTCATGCCTGTCATCCTGGTGCTCTGGGAGACCGAGGTGAGAGCATTGCTTGAGCCCCTGGATTCGAGCCCACCCCAACTCACAGAAGAGATTGTCCTGAGTTAGGGCAGCCATCGGTCTCAAAGCGATCAAGGCAGTCCAGCAATGCCACTGCCAGTTCAGTTTCCAGTCGACCTGTATGCCAGTTTCGGGCAGGGGGAGGGCCCCTTCCTCCCCTGATCACTCCATCATCCCTTGCCCATGCAGACCTTTCCCTGGGGAGCCATGGACGCATGTCATGATGCTCCTGGGAGGCATCTTTTTTTTATTGGACTCTCTGTCGGTCACGCTGGGGCACAGTGGCATGATCGTGGCTCCCAGTGCCTTGACCTGCAGGACTCAGGTGGTCCACTCCAGCCCTGGTTGCTAATTTATGGTCAGAGTCCCAGGCATCAACAAGTTAGGAAACCAGTTATCTGGTCATCTGCCATTCTGTTAAGATATGAGGAGTTATCAGTTGCCATAGCTTTTATACAGGAGTTTAAACAACCCAAAATATCAAGGGAGCATTTCTATTTTTTAAGTAAACTAAAACATATTGGAGAAGAACTAGAACAACCTGAAAAAGAAACATTTTGATTAATAACAGTATTGAGTTGCAATGAACAAAGAGTGCGGCCTCCTAATAATGAGGAATGATTAGTAAAAACAGTAATAATCTCAATATCCCATGTAACAGACTGGAATACAGGAGGGTTTGGGATATAAACCCAATAAGATATTTCTGAATAAATACAACCCTCATGGCACACTATAATTGCCAGCACAGCAACAAAAACTGTAGAGGGAGTGAGATAAGTGTTTTGAGAGCGAGCCAGATCCTTGGTGTTGTGGGTGAATGCCTTGAGTTTTCCACATGTGGACGGTCTGCACTGTCTAGTAGAAACATCTCGACTGCAATGTCTGGATTGAGGAGTGGGAGATGACAAATGATGAGATGTCTTCAGTCTAGTTTGTGGAGATGGAAGTGGTTGTTGGATGGTGAGACGTTTCAACTTTGACTCCAACACCTTCTCTTCATCATTTGCATGCAAATCAGATAGATGGCGTTATTTATGTGTCATCTGTCTGTACATCAATGGGGTTGGGGGGCAGGAAATGTCTAATTAGATGATCCTGTACCCAAATAGGTTCGGGTAAGACCTGGGGAAAAGCACAAGTATATCCTCTCCTGCATGTTAAAAGGAAATTGGTCCCTTTCCATTGACATGTAAGAAGATCTTTCCATTGGTTTAACAGTATTCTCAGGACTCCATGTCTTATCATAACTGAATGTACTTAGAGTCCAAATTGAGATGATTAATTACAAACATAGCATGATTTATGATATGATGGAGAGAACTATATCTGAATTCCACTTCCTGTAATTTAATTATATGATTATTTAACATTTGATGGGCTCTCTTGACTATAGCTCAATCTTGAGGATCATACGGAATTCCTGTAGAATGAGCGATGCCAAACTATGTACAAAACGACTGAAAAGCTTTTGAAGCATAAGAGGAGCATTGTCTGTTTTTAATTTTTTAGGAAGACCCAGCTGTGAAAAACACAAGAATAATTGTTGGGCTACTTCTTTATAGGTTTCCCCAGTTCTGGCAGAGGCTAAAATTACATGGGAAAGTGTATCCACTGTCACATGTAGAAATGACAATTTTTCAAAACTTTGGAGATGAGTAACATCCATTTGCCACAAAACATTAGGTTTTAATCTGCAGGGTTTAGCTCCTGAGGAGAGGGGGTTATTAGAAGTAGGACATGATGTACAATTTTTTATGATGTGTCCAGTCATTTCTCTTGGAATGTGAAACTGGTGCCTTAAAGCTGAAGCGTTTTGGTGATGAATTTTATGAGATTGTTGAGCTTGATTGACTAAAGAATCTACGAGACAGCACATGACCGATTTTGTCAAGGCATCTTCTTCTTTTTTTTTTTTTTTTTTTTGAGTTGGAGTCTCACTCTGTCGCCCAGACTGGAGTGCAGTGGCCGCTCCCGGCCACCGCAGCCTCGACCTGCTGGGCTCCGGCGATCCTTCCGCCTCAGCCTTCCAAGTAGCCGGAATTACAGGCATGCGCTACCAGGCCCGGCTGATTTTTTTTTTGATTTATTGTAGAGATGAGGTCTCGCTGCCCAGGCGGGTCTCGAACCCGCAGGCTCAGGCAATCCACTCACCTCAGCCTCCCAAAGGCGCGGGATTACAGGCTGAGCTACCGAGCCCGGCTCAAGGCATCTTCTAATGGATTACGTTGATGTAGAGGTCCAGGGAGTCCTGAAGGAAATCTAATATGACCTATGTAAAATGATTGGTTTCTAATAATTATTCGTTGCTGTCATTGGATAAGTAAATCAAGAATAGTTGTGTTATTACCAGGAATGGTGACTGTTTTAATATGAGGAAAGAGCCCTTTTATATAACAGGAATCAGTATTGAAAGACAATTTTCTCCTCTTAAATAAAGACGGTCACAAATCACAAACTCTCCCCCACGGTGCCACTTGCTGGAGGTCTTTGGCGCCAAGGGGTAAATTTAAATTATCTGAAATTTTTTCTTCATGATACCTAGCTGCTGCTTCTTTTAAGTTTTCCTTATCCTCAGGGAGTACAGGATCATCATTAACAGAGGCAGTGGCTAACATTGCCTGGGAAGGAACAGGGGTTAGTAAGGGAGTTCTTTCAACTGATTCCCTTTTTGCTTTAATGCACTTTATTAACCTTTTGTTGTGGATCTAAGACACCTTTGATAATATTCCATAATGCAAAAGTATCTACAGGCACTTGTTTTGGACCATGGAGAGTGTAATACACTTTCAATTTCTGCCCAAACTTTGTCCATGTTTCTAAAGTAACGATGACTTCTTTGGGGAAACCAAGGGCACTAATTTTTTTCAAAATGTAGAAAACGAGATAATCATGTAGAGGAATCTTTAATTTTTCTTTTAGAAAGCAAATTCATCAAAATTCTTATGAACAATTTTCTTTCTTTAGATTCACTCTGGCCCATGACCGTATCACTGCTCGAAAACTGCTTGCACTTCCTAGCTCTGCCTGTCTCTTCAGAGGGGTCTGCAGCACCCTAGGAAAGGTTCTATCCGTTCTGATTTAAGTAAGGATTACCTTTCAGGTCCCTATTCGGGCACCACTTGTCAGAGTCCAGCTCCAGCAGGTCAGGATTTCCTGAAGGAAGAACGTTGTTGGCATAGGCGAAAACTTGAACACTGACTCTGTTGTTATGTTATACAGATGTCGATTTATTTTTCTTTTCAAGTTCTTTTTATACTTTTAGTTACTTACAGTTTGGCCTTCAAACCCAGATGTATTTATTTTGTTTTGATCCTTGTTCTAACTACCAAGAAATAATGTCTGTCTTCTCTCAAATTTGTTACAACGTATCCACAAATAGAATGTTTAAAGCATGTAATTTTTCACAATGTCTTTTCCCTAATTATTAACCCTTAACATCTAAATTTTTAACAACTTAATGTCTAACTTATTATTTCCCAATATTTTATTTTTAAAAAATACCATTACAAAGCTTTTTCTACTACTTCAACCCTTCTATATTAATCATCTACTCTAAAAAAGCAAACAGTTTGTTTATATTGCAAATTATAGGGTCATCCATATGTTTTCTTGCATAAATGGCGGAACTGACATTTAAACACTCATAATATCACAACAACATTTTTCTCTATGCAAACACA
>NW_007010756.1:0-816 GCF_000164805.1 Carlito syrichta | reverse complement strand
TAACATGCAGCCAAAGTTGAGAAGCACTGAAGTAGATACACGTGATTACTTTGCTTGACTTTAGAGATATTTATAAATAACTCTTTACACTCGAATGTCCCTTCTGAGGGATATCATAAATCCAGCAAACCACTTAGATGTCTCTTCTCAGGGAACATAAAGAGATTGCTGGTGATTCTTGAAGATTTCCATTCAAATTGCCTGAAAAAAACAAATAAATATATATTGAGATACACATTTTTAAAAAAATCAGCTGGCATTTGTAGAAAGAGAATGTATAAAGTGCTTTCACAGTGGTGCTGACACTTCTTTTTAACAGAAGGTAGTGATAAAGAGCATTTATATAAGGCAGCTGTGAGTATACCCTTTGTATCATATGGCATAACTTGAAAAGATTGGTAAGTTACTATAGCCTTAAAAGAAGGAGACTTTTGAAGTTGAGGTCAGATCAGAATCGAGCAGCACAGATCGAATATATCTATCTGCACTAAGTTGGAAATTAAAGGTTGAATATCATTTATGATATATAATCCAAATAAACCTACTAAGTGGAGTGTATGCATGTATGGTTCAAAAACAGGTTTTTCTTCAATACTTCCCTACTATGGCAGCGTCACGTCCAAAAACATCATTTGACCTAATCTTTCAGTAAACACCAGAATTCCATTATGTTTATATAAGAAGTTGCTGGAAAACGTTCCCAATGCATCAGGATACCACGTGTTTACTGACAGATATTATACTAGTATTATCCTAGCAGAAGAGCTACTAAATATGAAATATCATCTTACTGGTACAAAGTCAACCAAAAGGGAA
>NW_007010755.1:0-589 GCF_000164805.1 Carlito syrichta | reverse complement strand
TGGCCCAGGCAACCCTGAGGGGCAGGGAGAGCACCCTTGCTCAGATCCTACCCCACCCCCACATAGAGGGCTTGGGGAGCCATGCAGACATGGCTAAAGGGCTGAACCGCTGTAGCTGAGATCCCCCTACCCCCATAATCCCACTGTCCCTCCTCAGATCATTATTCTCACCTCACATTTATCTGGCTTGCAATATGGAGAATTCATATGCATATCTCAGTTTTAGTGTTTGGACACTGGTTCTGAGGGGCATGCCACTCAATGAATCATGCCCTAAAAAGTTTCAGTCGTCCTTGTAGATGGGACTCTGCCAGAAAGAGAGAGAAAGTCAGAGACAGGGGGAGGCTGAAAGGAGTGAGGGAGATGGGGAGAACAGGATGGGGTGGATGCACACAGGAGTGGCCTGGGCTGGCTCTGGCCTACAGGCCTAGCTATGGTGGTGGTGGTGGTGTGGCCCTGTCCCTGTGGCAAATGCTCAAATATATTTCTTGTATGATTGAGTGAATAAAGATAGAAACACATGTAGCTGATTCAGGATCAGCTATTGGCCTCACCTGGGCTGACTGAATATCTCCCACTAGCCCAGCAG
>NW_007010754.1:0-745 GCF_000164805.1 Carlito syrichta | reverse complement strand
ACAGATATTGTTAAGGTTGCAGAGAAAAGGGAATGCTCATAACTGTCAGTGGAGATGCAAATTAGTTCAATCCCTGTGGAAATCCATTTGGAGATTTTTTCAAAGAACTAATTATGGTACCACCACTTGACCCAGCAGTCCAATGACTGGGCAATACCCAAAAGAACATAAATTATTCTACATAAAATATACCTACACTTGTATGTTTGTTGCAGCACTATTCACAATAGCAAAGGCATGGAACCAACCTTGGTGCTTTTCAATGGTGAATTGAATAGAGAAAATGTGACACACTTACATCAGGGAATACTATGCAATCAGAAAAAAAGAATTAAATAATGTCCTTTACAGCAACCTGGATGCAGCTGGAGGCCACTATTCGAAATAAATTAAAGAAGAAACAGAGAAGCAAATGCCACATGTGCTCACTTACTTTTTTTTTTTTTAGCTTTTCCCAAATAACTTTATTTATTTTATTTTTTTATTTTTTTGGGTTGGAGTCTCACTCTGTCACCCAGAATGGAATGCAGTGGCACACTCCCTGCTACTGCAGCCTCAACCTGCTGCTGCTCACTTATTAATATGAACTAAACACTGGGTATACACGGACATAAAGATGAGAACAACACTCATTGGGGACATCTAAAGCGGGGGGAAGAGAGTTGGGAAAGTGTTGAAAAAATTCCTTTTGGGTTCCATGTTCACTATTTGGGTGATGGGTTAAACAAAAGCCCAAACCTCACCG
>NW_007010753.1:0-3815 GCF_000164805.1 Carlito syrichta | reverse complement strand
ATAAAAGTGAAATGAAATTTTTGTGACTACCATGTTTAAACAAACACACTCTAACCTGCTTTCTAGATTATTTATTTATTTATTGAGATGGAGTCTCACTTTGTTGCCCAGGCTAGAGTGAAGTGGCACACTCATGATCACCACAGCCACAACATGCTAGGTTCAGGTGATCCTTCTGCCTCAGCCTTCCAAGTAGCTGGAACTACAGGCAGGTGCCACCATGCCTGGCTAATTATTTGATTTATTGTAGAGACAAGGTCTCACCAAGTTGCCCAGATTGGTCTCGAAACCGTGAGCTCAGGCAATCTTCTTGCCTCAGCCTCCCAAAGTGCTGGGATTACAGACTTGCGCCATTGTGCCCAGCCCTGATATTTATACATCAATTCACCATGTATTGTATTTTACTATGAAAAATGCGGTAGGCAGACCAGTTTCTAAACCAGAAAAGAGTAGCATTCAAAATAAAACAGGATGTGCAATTGGGAGTGTTCAAGTATATATAGAGATGTTGTATAACAGCTATGCATTTTTAAAAAGTCAAATTTAGTTAAAAACTAATTTTACCCTGCATAATGATCAATAACATTTTCTTCTTAGCTGTCTCTTTCCTAGCTTGGGCAAGGGTGACTAACAATAATCTGCATAAGAAGTGGAAGTTAGTACTGACTCTCAGAAAAATGGGAAAGCCAAAGAAGACCTCATTCCTTCATATTCAGCTGATGAGGGACATGTAGGTGGCAAGAGCATCTGAAAAACTTATGTGGATGTACAAATATTTATTTAGCAACATGTGACCTGTGACTTGGATTTTGGCCATGATTACTCCAAAGTGTGTGTGTACTGTCAAAAGAAAACAACCATCACAAACACAATAAATATTGAAAGAAACAAAATTAAATGACATAAATAGAAGTTGCAATATGAGAGAAACATGAGAGCGAAAGATTCTTGTCTGAGTATACCACTTGCTGACGCATGTTCTTGGGTATGTTATAGAACTCCTCCAACTTTCAGTTTCTCTATCTGTCTAAGAGGAATAGTAATCTGCAACAGAGTTATGATGAGGTTTGAATGAATAGAAAGCACATCGTAAAAAAAGCTTTGAAGCACTAATAAAAATTTCTGGTTCAAAATTTAATTTGAACTTTCATATACCATATGAAAATGTCAATGTTCATAGCAGAATCTGCTAAGAAATTGAGTTTGCATTAATATGTTACATACAGGAAACATCAGTGTATCAACCAATTTTCTTCTGTTATTGGAGGAGTTTATAATGCTGATTTCTATTAGGAGAATACCATTTCAAGGCTGAGGAAAATGCTTTTCTTTTCTATATGTATATAGCTGTTACCTTAATAAAGTTGTTAGTGCACTGGGTTATTTGCATTGATTCAGGTTGCCTAGAATTTTCCCTATGTAAATTTAGTCCTTACATGAAATTCTTTGTTTGGCAATTGGTTTTTCCTTTTAAAAATTTGTCTCATTTTAATACCCCTCCCAACATTTGATTTTTTTTCTTTTATTAACTTTACTTATTTTCAGTTTGCTACTTTACCAACAGCTGAGTTTAGAATAACATATGTGAGTGACTCAGATGTTTGTCTAATCTGGAAAAGAGATCCATCACTCAATATCTCTAAAGATTTAGCACATTTATTAAATTCCAGCTTATGAAATTATTTAGCTAATATATCTCTGGAAAACAAAATCAAGTAAGTTAATATTGAACACAAAGTCTGGAAATCTTTTTTTTTTTTGGACAAAAGAAAAAGAAAAATTATGCAATTTGTTTTTCCCATGAGCGTGGAGATACATTTCCTTACAAACCTGTTTACAATGAATCACTAGTTGTTTTATATTCTTATTGAAGATGGTTTAGTAAATATGACCAGTCTTCTCTTCTAGAAAAGGAAAGTAAGGAAATGTGTCACAGAATGTGTAGATAGCTCAAGACCTTAGCAATCCAATGCCTTTCAGATTTATTTTGTATTTCAGAATGCTCTCCTCCATTGGAATCGTGTATTGTATCAATAGCAGGCTGCTTTGGTATACGAACAGGCATACAGACCAGTGGAACAGGATGGAGAGTCCAGAAGCAAAATCTCAATTTCTCAACCAACTCATCTTTGACAAAGTCTCCACTACCACCGACTGGGGAGAGGAGAACCTGTTCAGTAAATGGTGCTGGGAAAACTGGCTGACCATATGCAGAAGATTAAAACAGGATCCCTACCTATCATGATACATAAAAATCAACTCCAAATGGATCAAAGCCCTAAATGTAAACCTCAAACTATAAGAACCTTAGAAAATGCAGTAGAGAGCCTTATGGAAATTGGAATTGGGAACCAATTCCTGATCAAAACCCCAAGGTGCCCATCCCATAAGAGAGAAGATAGACTCTCATCAAACTAACAAGCTTCTGTAAAGTCAAAGGAACCATCAAGAGTGTGGGAGACAGCCCCCAGACTGGAAAAAAATATTTGACGACTGTATGTTTGGCAAAAGCCTAACATCTAGGATCTACAAAGAACTCAAACGGGCTGAAAAGAAAAAAAAAAAGCAAATAACCCCATTACAAAGTGGGCAAAGTATATGAATAGATAGTTCTCAAAAGAAGACATAAGAGCAACCCACAGATACATGAAAAAGTGCTCAGCCTCAGTAGTCAAAGAAATGCAAGTTAAAATCACACTCAGATACCACCAAACTCCAGTCAGGATGGCCATCATCAGTAACTCAAAAAACAACAGATGCTGGAGAAAATGAAGTGAAAAGGGAACACTACTACACTGTTGACAGGAGTGTAAACTAGTGCAGCCTCTGTGGAAAACAATGTGGTGATTCCTAAAAAATCTAAAAATCAACCTTCCATATGTCCCTGCAATTCCCATGCTGGGAATATACCTGGAAGAACTCAAATCACTCTATAAACAGATATCTGTTTATTGCAGCATTGTTCACAGTAACAAGAACATGGAGCCAACCATGCTACCCATCGAAAGCGAACTGGATAAAAAAAAATGTGATACATATACATAATGGAATATTACGCAACCATAAAGAAGAACAAAATCGTGAACTTTCACAGCAACCTGGATGGACTTAGAGTCTATAATACTGAGTGATCTTTCATAGAAACAAAGAACTAAGTATCACATGTTCTCACTCACAAGTGGACCTTGAACAATCATTGTAATACTATAAGAAAGGGATCGGCAATAGTGGGAAACTGCCAGGGGAGTGGAGGTGGGATTGGCAGTTGAAGGAAACTGTCAGGGGAGTGGGGGTGGGATTGGCAGTTGAAGGAAACTGCCAGGGGAGGAAGGGTTACATCTCATCAGCAAGGGTACCTGCATAATGAACATTTGTATGCCGAACTTTGAATTGTACCCCACATCTTTAAAATTAAAAAAAATTAAAAGTTTAAAAAAAAAAAAGAAATCTTGTGTTGAAGAGATGAAAGAGAGACACTTAATAGGTTTTCTTGGCTTTAATAAAATCATCTAACAATTTTGTTAAAATGTCAGTTTCATCTGTAATGCTGCTGCTGCAAGTCTGTGAACCATACGTGACCTTAAGATGTGAGTTGATAGATTCAAAATTTGACTGAATATTGGAACCACCAGGGAGTTTTAAAAAAGACTGATGCCTAATCATTTCCAGGCCCTACCTGAATTAATTTAATTGGTATGGATGCCTCCTGGGTATTAGGATCTGAAATGCTCACAGGATATTTTAATATGTGCTCAATTTGAGAACTACTCTAGTAAAGGTATGTGTGTGTGTGTGTGTGTGTGTGTGTGTGTGTG
>NW_007010752.1:0-699 GCF_000164805.1 Carlito syrichta | reverse complement strand
CAATAAATCAAAAAAAAATCAGCCGGGCGTGTAGCGCATGCCTGTAATTCCGGCTACTTGGAAGGCTGAGGCAGAAGGATCGCCAGAGCCCAGCAGGTCGAGGCTGCGGTGGCCAGGAGCTCCCACTGCACTCCAGTCTGGGCGACAGAGTGAGATTCTAACTCAAAAAAAAAAAAAAAAAAAAAAGCTTTTCATAGTGTGATAGCTACAGACAATGATTTCAACATGTATTCTAGCAGTGAGGGGGAACACAGAAGGATCAAATGTCTTTTATGTGTTGTTTATAAAAGTTAAAATAAATGTGATCATCCAAAGGACAAAAGGTGGGGGAGTGGAGTCTGTTCAAGCAAAAGGTGTGTTAAGAGAAAAGCAGGGTTTTCTCCCTGGAAAGAGGCAGTGACTTTTGTTTTCCATCTCCTTTTTTCTGACGCTCTTTTTTTGCTTAGGTGAAGATATAGACATATATATTTATAGACCAAAATCGGAGTAAAGACAATATAACATATGTTTCCCAGTGCTGATACACATTAGGTACATCATGGTAGTGTTCTAATTTTGTACTTGTCCAGAGATAAAGTGAGGGCCTACTGGCTGGCTATGTATGAAGCTCTAATATTCACATTGCAATGAAGCTTACATGTTTCCTGATAAAACCAATGTATCCAAAGAAATTTTTCACAGAGAGAAAAGAGAGAGCAA
>NW_007010751.1:0-799 GCF_000164805.1 Carlito syrichta | reverse complement strand
GAGAGAGAGAGAGAGAGAGAGAGAGAGAGAGAGAGAGAGAAAGTCAGACTACTCATTACATTATAATTTACCCCTGCTTTTTATTGGGGAATGGTAGGTATAATATCCCACAAGTTACTGCATGTTTAACACTGGTTTTCCTACATAAATAACCACAAATAGCCAAAACAATCCTTAGCAAAAGAAACAAAGCAGGAAGTATCTCACTTCCAGACTTTAAACTTTATTATAAGGCTACAATAAACAAAACAACCTGGTATTGGTACAATGGAACAGGATAGAGATTCTGGAAGCAAAACCTCAATGTTTCAACCAATTCATCTTCCAACAAAGCCTCCAACAAAAATCACCGGGGAGAAGAGAACCTATTCAATAGATGGTGCTGGGAAAACTGGCTGTCCACACGCAGAAGAATGAAACAGGACTCCTGCCTGTAACCATATGCAAAAATCAACTCCAAATGGATCAAAAACCTAGACATAAAACCTCAAATGTTAAGATTCTTAGAAAACGCAGGAGACACCCTTATGGAAATTGGAATAGACAATCAATTTCTGATCAAAACCTCAAAAGCCCATGCCACTAGGACTGAGCCACTGTACTCAGTTCTGACTCCATTTTTTGATGTTTGACTGCTAGCAGCTTTTAGGTTTTGTCAAACTGAAAAGCTTCTGCAAAGCTAAAGAAACCATCAAGAGAGTGGGGAGACAGTTCACAGGATGGGAAAAAATATTTGCCAACTGCATATCTGACAAAGGCCTAACATCCAGGATCTACAAAGAACTCAAACGTGCTGAAT
>NW_007010750.1:0-1063 GCF_000164805.1 Carlito syrichta | reverse complement strand
GGTTCTTCAAATAGTATGTGTACCATATACTATACATATTTATAACTATGCTCCTCATTGTTCTTGTCCATGCCCTTGTATCTATCATGGTGGAGGAGTTAGTGGATTGGTGGGGAAAGTGCTGCTTGTCCTGGGCCCTGGACTGTAGGATGAAGATACCAAAGGCGAGGTATATGTACCTGGCACAGGAGCTCTTGGTTGATCCAGAATGGCCACCAAACCTCAGACAACAACAGAAGGTAAAGTACTAGTTAGGGAGAATGGATCATCACCTAATAATCAGTCAGTCTTAGTGATATGCTGATGGCAGCATTCAGGAGAATGTGATTTTTGGATTTTCTGATCCTGTGTGTTAGAATGGCACTAGTTCAATTCATGTCCTTATGGTATAGTAGCTTATTTGCTTAGCTTTGTGCTTAAAAAAAAAAGAAAGAAAGAAAAGAAAAAGGATTGGCCTAATAGTTAAATTAATAATCAATCTGTAAATTCCCATATCTTCATTCAGTACCCTAAATATTATATATGCTTGCAGAATTTTCTTGATTGTTACTCTCAGTGATATTCTTTATATTGGGTACAGGAGAAATTTGGTCTTAGGTAGGTTTTTAGATGTTAGCTTTTATTTATATATTTATTTAAGTCTTTATTTATTTATTTAAGTCAGAGTCTTACTCCAACATCCAGACTGGAGTGCAGCGGCACACTCATGGCCTCCCTAGCATTAATCTGCTGGGCTCCGGCGATCCTTTTGCCTCAGTCTTCCAAGTAGCCAGAACTACAGGCGTGTGCTACCATGCCCAACTAATTTTCTATGTATTGTAAAGATGATGCTGCCAAGTTACCTAGGCTGGTCTCTAACGTGCGGGCTCAGGCAATCTACTCACCTCGGCCTCTCAAAGTGCTGGGATAACAGGTTGACCCACCAAACCTGGCTGACATTAACTTTTAAAACTCATTTATCCCTTTACAGTTATTTTCACAAGCTCCTTCTTAGAAAAAGTCTGTGTTTATATGTAGACCCTAAATTTGTGTTCGGTAAAAATAAAATGAGTGTTAATGAGCC
>NW_007010749.1:0-717 GCF_000164805.1 Carlito syrichta | reverse complement strand
TCCAAGGGACCCAGCGACGTGTCTGTGCATTTCAGAGAATCTATTTGCTCATTTCCCCATTCAAGCTATAATGATAATCACCCACCATGAGCCAGACACGTGCTAGTGCTGAGGACCCAGCAGAAGAGAGGACCCCAGGGCCCTTGCCTTGACTAGTTTGCAGGGTGGCATCTCCCATGGATGTGCCTAGGTGGTAACTGTCACCCGGATGACAGAGGAGAAAAAAACAACAAAACATGCCTTCTTCAGCATCCACTATGACAGAAGAACGAACCAGAAAGAAGGTTGGGTTTCAGAGGAGGCCTGGGTTCCAGCATTCTGACGCTTGTCCCTCACCTGTACAGTGCTGGGCATGTGAGTCAGACTTGCTTGGCCTCATCTGTCTCACCTGGGAAAATGGGACCCATGAGTATGCTCATTCTCAGGGTGAGGGGCAGCCCTGGTGAGTGAATGTGAGTGAAAATGTTTTGCAAACATGAAGTTTTGACACAGAGACAACCGCAGTGTCCCATCTTAGGATGGCAGAACCTTCTGGTAAGAAATGACTTTGGAGATGGTCTCTTGCCTGGCTCTAACAGGAAGCGGGCTATGTGGGATTCTGGAAGAATTCAGCTCATTCTACTCAAGGGTGACAAAATCTTCCCAAAGTGACCACAATGGTCTGGAATGATGGGAGACAGAACTTTTGGAAGAGGTCTAGGGTGTGGGGACAGGCCA
>NW_007010748.1:0-703 GCF_000164805.1 Carlito syrichta | reverse complement strand
GGACACATCCTTCACTCAGGGACATTTATTCCTGCCTAATCCATTTTTCCTGGCTCTAAAGTCAGTCGCCCTGTGAACACACCACACGAAGTTGAGAATCTGTGCAATTCTGATGTTTTTGTACACTAGTTCTGGCTCTGAGGCACAGACTGGGGTCCAGGGACAGGACCATTGATTATGCCAGTCTCTAAATTGTGGGCTCTGGTGATCCTCCTTCCTCAGCCCACAGAGTGGCCGGGATGATGTGCACCTCGATTCCATACCCCCTTTTTGATTGGTGTGGATATGGAGTCTCCCTGCTTGGCCCAGGCTGGCCTTGGGCTCCTGGGCTCCTTTCATATTCCCACCTCAACCTCCCAGAGCACTCGAATTCCAGGCATGGGCCACCATGCAAGGGCTTCTGGTTGGTATTTGACTAAGGATAGAGGCCTGGCTTGAGGTCTCAGCCTTGTCATTCCAGCACTAGGGAGGCCAAAACCAGTGGACGACCCGAGCCCACAGGCCAAGACTCACCTGGGCACATCGGTGAGACGTCATCTCTATGTTCCATCGCAAATGAACCGGGCATGGTGTTGCATGCCTGTCTTTCTAGCTCCTCAGCAGACTGGGGAAAGGCTTGCCACTGCCCGGCAGGCTGAGGATGTGGTGGCCAGGAATGAGTCACTAATTTCCAGGCTGAGAAACGGATTGACACTCCAACTCA
>NW_007010747.1:0-909 GCF_000164805.1 Carlito syrichta | reverse complement strand
AGTGGCCTTCTTTATCTTTTTAAATTTTTGATAGCTTAAATGTATTTCATCTGAAATTAGGATCACAACTCCTCCCTTCTGTTTCACCTGAAAATTTGTTTTCCATCCTCTTATTTTAGAGTTCTGTGAGTGTCCTTTTTAGTGAGATGGGTCTCTTGAAGGCAATATGTTGTTGCCTGGTGATATTTTATCTATTTTGCCATTTTATGTCTTTTCAGTGGTGCATTTAGTCCATTCACATTTAGGCTAATTATTGAAATGTGAGAGTTGATCCGTATCATAAAGTTCTTATTGATTTGTTGTTGTTGTTCCTCTTTGTTGTCTTTCTTTTGGTTTTGGGGTTGGTTCGTGTGTATTTTACTCTTTTGCCTGTACTCTTGTGAAGAAAGTTGTTGTTCTTTTTTCCTTTTCTTCTGTGTTTAGTACTTTCTTAAGTGATTCTTGTAGAGGTGGTCTGGTAGCAGCATAAGTTCTTAGGAATTGGATGTCTGGGAAAGATTTCAATTCTCCCTCACTGATGAAGCTTAGCTTGGCTGGGTAGGTGATTCTTGGTTGAAATTGTTTATCTTTTAGAACTTTGAAGATAGGGCTCCAAGCTCTCCTAGTCTGCAGGGTTTTTATAGATAAATCTGCTGCTATTCTAACTGGTCTTCCATGGTAGGTGATCTGGCCTTTTTCTCTTGTTGCCTTTAGAATTTTTTCTTTTATACCTATTTTGTTTAGGTGAATTATTATGTGTCTGGAGGTTGGTCTCATTTGTTGTCTCGCATAGGTTCTCTGAATCTCTTGTGTTTGAATTTTCACATCACTAATGAGATGAATGTTTTCTTCAAAAATCTCATGAAATGTTTGTTCCAGGGTGGCCTCTGTCTCTCTTTTTCAGGAAGTCCAATTACTCTTAGATTTGGG
>NW_007010746.1:0-756 GCF_000164805.1 Carlito syrichta | reverse complement strand
AAAAAAAGCCCTGGTCCAGATGCTTTCCAGCAGAATTCTACAAGACATTTAAGGAGGAGCTGATACCAATCTGAGCTGATACCAATCTACTGATTTCAGGTGATGAAAAAGATGGAACTCTTCCCAAATCATTTTTCAAAGCCAACATCATATTGATACCCAAGCAGGTAAAGATCCAACAAAGAAAGAACTACAGGCCAATATCTTTGATGAACATAGATGCTAAAATCCTCAAAAAGATCCTAGCAAACCAGATTCAACATTACATCTCAAAAATCAACCATCATGACCAAGTAGGCTTCATTCCTGGGATGCAAGCCTGGTTCAACATTCGTAAAACCATAAATGTAATTAAATACAACAACAGATGTCAAAACATAAACCACATGATTTTATCATTAGATGCCGAAAAGGCTTTTGATAAAATCCAGTACCCTTCTTGATAAAAACCCTCGAACATCTAGGCATATGGGAACATACCTCAAAATATTAAAAGCCATCTATGAGATACCCACAGCCAGCATACTCCTAAACGGACAAAAATTGGAACCATTTTCCCTGAAAACTGGAACAAGACAAGGATGCCCACTCTCACCCTTCCTGTTCAACATAGTATTGGAAGTCCTGGCTTGAGCAATGAGAGAAGAGAAGGCAATCAGTGATATCCAAATAGGAAAAGAGGAAGTCAAGCTATCTCTCTTTGCAGATGATATGATTGTGTACCTTGAAAACCCAAGAGAATCTGTCAAAAACCTC
>NW_007010745.1:0-967 GCF_000164805.1 Carlito syrichta | reverse complement strand
TCTTTGCTGTTGATACAGCTGAAGAAATTCTGTGCAGTCGTGGAAGAAGAAGATGGCATGTTTATGCGAAGAATCACAGCTAACCTGGAAATGTCATGGTTTATTTTTCCATTTTCCCACTATGCCACTTGGCCTTTTCTAACATATGCAAGGGTTAAACTCTGAAGCACATCAAGAATGCTTTCTTTCACTTGGTTATAAGTTACTAGATATTGCTTAAGTAATAAATGATATAAGTATATTCACTCCTTATTTGATTTAGAATTATGCAGTTTAGTGTTTAGACATAAGGATTTTTAAAAGCACAAGTTTATAGTAAGTTTATTATGAATTCATTATAAGTTCTAACACTTATCTAGGAGTTATGTAGGTGATTTATAACACTGACTTAGGATAAGGATTAATATTAAGGTTTTTACTTAATTCTATAGTTAAACTCTAAGTTAACATTTATAGAGTAGGTTTTCACTGAACTCATAATATAATAATCAGACACTTTTATAATAATCAGACACTTTTATGACAGATCAGCTAAAACAGAAAGTAACCTTGAGGGGTATGGGAAACATTACTAAAAGCTTCTTTTGAGTTCTCTTTAGAAACAAGCACTGCAAGATAAGAGAAAAGTAACGAGGACATCTGGACAAGGGAGGCGATCACAGGACTCTGAAGAACATAAGAGCCTAAGATGAGAATATTCCTGACACATAAAGAAATATACACTTAAAAAAACTTTCATGAAACATTTGTAACTTGGGACATTGGACTGAGAGTGTCATTGTTCGCTTTATGAATAAGACATTGCCTAAATGCCTATGAGAATCTTGGTTTGTTTGCTACTAAGACCTATGGGAATCTTGGTTTATTTGCTACTAAGACCACTAGATGGTAACTTTTAAAAGATATGTATGTGAGAGAGTTTTCTTTGTCTTGCCCCTTCAAAAATGGTATAAAAGCTCTGTATTTA
>NW_007010744.1:0-966 GCF_000164805.1 Carlito syrichta | reverse complement strand
ACACACACACACACACACACACACACACACACACACACACACACCCCTAGCACAAAGTCAATGGAGAAGAAAACATAAAGACTGGGGAAAATAAAAGGAATTCAGATCGAACCCTCGCACATACATTATCACACACCTTAAACTATAAAAAATGAAAATAAAAAAAACCAGAAGAACAAAAGAGCAAAATAAAACCAACAGCAACAAAACTGAAAGATGAGCACTCAATCATTCATATGCACACATAAGCAAAAAACAACAAATAAGAGAAAAACAAAACAAAAAGAAAAAATAATTGGAGGGATGCAGATCAAACCATCACATAACATTCATGTACAAAAGAAAAACATTTTAAAAATAGATGAACTAACAAAAAAAACAGGCTAAATTTTTTTTAAAAATAAAAAATAAATAATGGAAAAAAGCCTGGTTTTTTTGTGGCAGGTTCTGAAAATTTTCCTTTAATCAGGTCTCTCCTGCAGAGTCATCTTTTTCACTCTCTTCTCAGTGTTTGGAGCAGGGTAGGAGTAGGGGCAGTGGAGGTCGGTGGGGCTGCAGTCCTTCCCTCCCACTCTTGTATGGTCAGAGAGATCTCCTCTGGTGGGGAGATGCAGGATTGTCTCTTCCCCAGGTATATATTAATGGGGGGGGGTGCTCCAGCCAGGCCTCTCCTGGAATGGAATTCTCCTATTGCATCTTACATCCTGGGTCCACCTGGGTTTGTTCCTCTCAGTTGTGGTCCAGTTGTGTGGGTCTAATGTTTAGAGGATTGCTGAGGAGCAGGGGGTTTAGATCAGCCCTAGACTCACCATTGATCTCTTTGCAGTTCTTCCTCATCCTTTTTTGGTCACACCCTTTGTACCACAGCTGGATCAAGGAAAGGGATGTGGTGTTTGAGACTCAGCACTTGTCAGGTCCCTTTGAAGTTTATGCTTTCAAGATATGCCCTCTGGGTCACAATCAATC
>NW_007010743.1:0-1103 GCF_000164805.1 Carlito syrichta | reverse complement strand
GGAATCTGGCCTTAGTTTTTCTAAGGGATCCAACGGACTTGGAGTGCCAATACCATTTAAAATTTTTAAGAAGATCAGAATGTTGCTGGAGTCCTGAAATGACCGATTCATAATATCCAAATGCTAAATTGCTCTGAAACATTTTGGGAGCTCGAAGATCTGTTTCTTGTTTGTCCCATAGCAGACAATCTGGGAATTTTCTGGATTGTGGACGCGTACAACAATGATTCTTTATTCGTACTTAGTTGGATGCCATGTAGTGTCCTGTATGTGAGGACTCTCTTTCCCTTGATTCCTGTTTCGAAACCCTGATTCTTGTTTAGCCCTTAGTAAGAAGTCATGTAGATTTTTTGATAGTGACACCGTGGAACACAGATTTCTTCTCTTTTATTAGCACAAAGTCATGTAGTTTCCTCTATATGAGGATTTCTATTACCCACATTCATGCCTCGAATCCCTGATTCTTCTTTAGCCGTCAGCAAGATGCCCTTTAGATTTTCAGGACTGAGGACTCATATAACCCAAATTCCTTATTTTTAGTAACAGCCGTGAAATTACCTGTATATGAGTTTTCCTGCTCACAAATACATGCGTCAAAAGCTTGATTCATGTTTAGATCTTAGGAAGATGCCGTATATATTTTTGGAGATTCAGAAAACATGTCACCCACATTCCTGATTCTTTCTTAGGATAAATCAGTGCATTTGCCTGTATATGAGGATTTCATTTCCCTGTTTTATGCTTCAAAATCCAAAATTCGTGTTTAGCCCTTAGCAAGAAACCCTGAAGTTTTATTGGGATGGAGGACACGTGTAAACCAGACTCCTTATTCTCCTTTAGTGATAGACAGTGCAGTTATCTGTATATGAGGACTCGCATTATCCAGATTCCTACTCCCAAAATCTGAATGGTGGTTATCTCTTAGCAAGACGGTCTGTAGCTTTTTGGGATGGAGGTCTCGTGTAACCAAGATTCTTTATTCTTCCGTAGTAACAGGTCTTGTAGTGTTCTGTATATGAGGAATCTCATTCCTGAAATCCCTGCTTCATTCTCAGCAATACTCCAAGATATTTCCTGATGACCTAGAATTCCAGTTGGTTGGA
>NW_007010742.1:0-579 GCF_000164805.1 Carlito syrichta | reverse complement strand
TAGTTGGCCTTCACGTTAGCTGGCCTAACTTTTCAGCTTTCCTGTTGGAAGACTAGTTCGGCTGATTGGTTTAGCTGACTTAAATGGTGGGCTGGCTTGTCAGTCGACAGGTTAGCTACTTTAACTTTGTCAGCCAGCGAGTGAGCCCACAGGTGAGTTGACTTAACTAGTCGGCCGGTGAGTGAGCTGACTGGTCAGCTGACTTAACTATTCGATCCACGAGTGAGCCGACTGGTCAGCTGACTTAAATATTCAGCCGGCGAGTGAACTGACTGGTCAGCTGACTTTAATTAGCTAGGGAGTGAACCAAATGGTCAGAAAAGTTAACTAGTCAGTCGGTGAATGAGTAAACCGGTAAACTGACTTAACTAGTCAGCTGGCAAGTGACCCAACATGTGAACTGCCTTAAATAGTCTGCCAATGAGTGAGCTGACCGGTGAACTGATTTAACTAGTCAGCAGGCGAGCAAGCAGACTAGTTAGCTGACCTGCTGGCCTGTGAACGAACTGACAATTTAGTTGATCTGTTGGCTGGTGAGCAAGCTGACTACTTTGCTGACCGGTTTGCTGGCGAGTGAAG
>NW_007010741.1:0-528 GCF_000164805.1 Carlito syrichta | reverse complement strand
GACTCGGAGTCTCTCTCTGTTGTTCAGACTGGAGGGCAATGTTTCACTTCTGGCCACTCAGCCTCGACCCACCAAGCTCTGGTGAGCCATCACCCCCGTCCTTCCGAGGGGATGGAACAACAGGTGCACACCACCCACGCCTGGTTCCTTTTGGGATGGTGGGTAGAGATGAGGTCACGCTAGGTGGCCTGGGCAAGTCTCAGCCACAGGCCATATTCTGAGATAATGAAGCAGAGACCCAGTGTTCGGTCTCAAATCTTTGTCAAATATGAACCAGAAGTTTGGGTACGGTGGTCCACAGCTGAAATCCTAGCGCACTGTGAGGCCAAGGCTGGAGGATGGCTGGAGCCCAGGAGCTCAAGGCTAGCCTGGACCATGTAGGGAGATCTCGTCTCTGCACCCATCCAAACAGGGACTCTAGGGTCATGGTGCCCATCATCCTGGCCACTCCAGAGGATGAAACTGGAGGATCACCAGAGCTCACGATTTCGAGGCTGGCAGTGAACAGCAGTCATGTCCCCAGGACCC
>NW_007010740.1:0-6847 GCF_000164805.1 Carlito syrichta | reverse complement strand
AACAATGGTGCGATAAACATACGTGGGCAGGTATCTTTTTTATAGAGTGATTTGAGTTCTTCAGATATATTCCCAGTAGGGAGATTGTGGGGTCATAGGGGAGGTTTGATATTTAGAGCTTTTAGAAATCACCACACTGCTTTCCACAGAAGTTGCACTAGTTTATACTCCCACCAACAGTGTAGAAGTGTTCCCTTTTCACCACATCCTCTCCAGCATCTGTTATTTTTTGAGTTATTGATAATGGCCATTCTGACTGGAGTTAGGTGGTATCTCAGTGTAGTTTTAATTTGCATCTCCTTGATGATTAATGAGGTTGGACATTTCTTCATGTGTCTGTTGGCCACTCATATGTCTTCTTTTGTGAAGTTTTTGTTCATATCTTTTGCCCACTTTGTAATGGGGTTGTTTGTTTTTTCTGTTCAGCACATTTGAGTTCCTTGTAGATCCAAGATGTTAGGCCTTTGTCAGAAATGGAGTTGGTAAATACTTTTTTTCCAGTCTGTAGGCTGTCTCCCTGCTCTCTTGATGGCTTCTTTGCCTTTACAGAAGTTTGTCAGTTTAATGAGGTCCCGCTTGTCTATCTTATCCCTTATGACCCATGCGTTTCGAGTTTTGTTCAGGAATTAGATGCCAGTTCCAATTTCCATAAGGGTGTGTCCTGCATTTTCTAAGGTTCTTATGGTTTGAGCTTTTACATTTTGGTCTCGATCCATTTAGAGTTAATTTTTGTGTATGGGAATAGATAGGGGTCTTGTTTGAGTCTTCTGTATGTGGTCATCCAGTTTTCCCAGCACCATTTACTGAATAGATTCTCCTCTCCCCAGTGGTAGGTGGTGGAGGCTTTGTCAAAGATGAGTTGGTTGAGAAATTGAGGTTTTGCTTCTGGAATCTCAATTCTATTCCACTGTTCTGTATGCCTGTTCCAGTACCAATACCAAGCTGTTTTGATTATTGTAGCTTTATAGTAAAGTTTGAAGTAGGTAATGTGATACCACCTGCTTTGTTGTGTTTTCTGAGGATTGTTCTGACTATTCTTGGTCGTTTGTGTTTCCATATGAATTCCTGTATTGTTTTATCTAGGTCTGAGAAGAATGTTGCTGGTAATTTGATGGGTATTGCATTAAATCTGTAGATTGCCTTAGGTAAGATGGTCATCTTCACAATGTTGATTCTTCCAATCCATGAGCATGGGATATTTTTCCACTTGTCTGTGTCGTCTTTGATTTCTTTGAGCAGTATTTTGTAGTTTTCATTGTAAAGGTCTTTTATGTCCCTGGTTAGGAAGATGCCAAGGTATTTCATTTTTCTTGTGGCAATTGTGAATGGGATTGTGCTTTTTATTTAGGTTTCTGTTTGTTTGTTATTGGTGTAAAAAATGCGATTGTCTTTTGCATGTTTGTTTTATACCCTGAGACTTTGCCAAAGTCCCTTATGAGTACACGGAGGCTTTTGACAGATTCTCTTGGGTTTTCAGGGACATGATCATGTCATCTGCAAAGAGAGATAATTGACTTCCTCTTTTCTGATCACCTTCTCTTTTCTGATTGCTCTAGCCAGGACTTCCAATACTATATTGAATAGGAGGGGAGAGATTGGGCATCCTTGTCTTGTTCCAGTTTTCAGGAGAAATGGTTCCAATTTTTGTCTGTTGAGGAGTATGCTAGCTGTAGGTTTCTCGTAGATGGCTTTTACTATTTTGAGGTATGTTCCATGTATGCCTAGATGTTCGAGGGTTTTTATAAAGAAGGGGTGCTGGATTTTATCAAAAGCTTTTCCTGCATCTAATGATATAATCATGTAGTTTTTGTTCTGACGTCTGTTGATGTATTTAATTACATTTATTGTCTTGCGAATGTTGAACCAGCCTTGCGTCCCTGGGATGAAGCCTACTTGGTCATGATAGATGATTTTTGAGAGGTGTTGTTCAATCCGGTTTGCTAGGATCTTATTGAGAATTTTAGCATCTATATTTATCAATGATATTGGCCTGTAGTCCTCTTTCTTTGTTTGATCTTTATTACTTGGGTATCAATGTGATATTAGCTTCATAAAATGATTTGGGGAGAGTTCCATCTTTCTCAATTGCCTGGAATACTTTCAGTAGGATTGGTATCAGCTCATCCTTGAATGTCTTACAGAATTCTGCTGGAAAGTCATCTGGTCAGGGCTTATTTTTGTAGGTAGTTTTCTTATTACCTAATCAATTCCCTTGATTGTTATTGGTCTATTTAGGGTCTCAATTTCTTCTTGTTTCCACCTACCCAGGCTGTGTGATGTCAGGAAATCCTCCATTTCCTTAAGGTTTTCAAGTTTGTTTCCATACAGGTGTACACAGTAGTCTCTATTGATCTTTTGAATTTCCTCAGGGTCAGATGTGACTTCATCTTCTGTGTTTCTGATTGTGTGTATTTGGGCTTTTTCTCTCTTTTTTCTTGGTCAGTCTAGCTAGGGGATTATTGATCTTGTTTATCCTTTTGAAGAACCAGCTTTTTGTTTCATTGATTTTTTGTTTTATCTTTTTGTCTTCTATGTGCCAGATTTGGGCCTTTATTTTGGTGATCTGGATTCTTCTGCTGAAGTTAAGATTTTGGTGATCTTGCTTTTCCAGCTTCCTTAGATGACTTGTTAAGCTGTTAGTTTGTGATCCTTCCATTTTCTTCATGTGTGTCTGTAGAGACATGAATTCCCCTCTTACTACAGCTTTCATGGCATCCCAGAGATTTTGGTAAGATGTTTCTTCATTTTCATTTGTTTCCAGGTATCTTTTAATCTCTTTTTGATTTCATCATTGACCCAGGAGTTGTCTACCATCATGCTGTTTAGTGTCCCTGCCTTTGTGGGTTTTGGAGGAACCTTGTTGGTGTTGATGCTTATTTTTATTCCACTGTGGTCCGAGAAAGTGCATGGCAAAATTTCGATCTTTTAAATTTGCTATGCTTGATTTATGGCCAATTTATGTGGTCGATCTTAGAGTACGTTCCATGTGGTGATGAGTAGAATGTATATTCTGTGTCTTTGGATGGAGTGTTCTGTAGTTATCAATTAAGTCCATTTGGTCATGAGTCACATTGAGGTTTTGGATCTCATTGCTGATTTTTTGTCCTGATGATCTGTCTAAGGTTGTGAGTGGGGTATTGAAGTCCCCAGTTATGATGGTGTTGGAGTCGATATCTTTTTTTAGTTTACCTAGAAGCTGCTTTATGAAAGTTGGTGCTCCTATGTTGGGTACATATATGTTGAGGATGGATATTTCTTGTTGATGGATTGAACCTTTTATCATTATGTAGTGACCTTCTGTATCTTTTTAAAATTTTTGATAGCTAAAAGGTTATTTTGTCTCAGATTAAGATCGTGACTCCTCCTTTCTTTTGTGTTCCGTTCGCCTGAAAATTTGTTTCCCGTCCTCTTACTTTGAGTCTGTGAGTGTTCTTTCTAGTGAGGTGAGTCTCTTGAAGTCAATAAATTGTTGCCTGGTGATATTTTAACTACTGCCACCATGACGTCCTGCCAGGCTGTGGGTCTCCTCCCGTGTGCTGTGAGGCAGCAGCTCCCATTGCCTGCTCCCTCCTGTCTGGGACGAGCAGGTGAGATAAAGACCATCTGGAGCAGTGAGATAGCACCAACTGCTGGCAATTCAAGGTAACAACACCAAAATGGGAAAAATAAAAGCTTGATAAATAGACACAGGCCAGATCTGAGTGGTGATTTGGGCAGTCTTGAACTGCTTGGTGATCTGAACTTCCCTTCACAGCAGACCAGGGGCAACTGACCCTAACTGTGAACAAATTTACCAGCATGAAAAGAAATTTTATTACCCAATACTATATCTACCTGTATTTAAGAACGGTTTTTGCTCTTTAATGGATTTAACTGTCATTATTGCAATTAAGTGTGCGTAAATCTTGAGGGATGAAAGTCTTTGCATTTTAATAACCTACATCCATTTAACATTTTTGAAAAACAGTTCTGCTCTTAATTAGCCTTTTAGGCTTCCACCCCAACCCAAAGTTGTGAAACCAAAAAATTAATGTATCTTTAGGTTACACGTGAGCGAGATGCTATCCAAAGGCAACTTTCTGAAGAACAGGATGCTAGAAAATTACAACACAGAGATCTGAGCATTAAACAGAAGGAGGCAGAAATGGTTCAAAAGCAAATGATTTCTGAGGTATATTCTTTAGTCATTTTCTAATATGTGTGTGAATACATTTACAAAACCAACTCTATGCATCTTGGAAAGGATAAATGATTTTAAAGCTGTGTGTGTGTATATTGGAGGGAGGTGGTGGTGGCCGTTTTGGCCCAATGGATAAAGCAATATTCTTAATTCAGCTTCATTTGCCTGCAAAAGTCAAGTAGTGACTTTCATAATGGCCTCGTCAGAGGAGACTCTTTGGATAGTCTTTGTAAGAATTGATGATCTTTTTTATAATCTCAAAACCCTAGCTCCTAGCAATAGACGTTCTAGTTTTGAGCAGTGCTTTCATCCCTCTTGTTCTATTAATGGAGAGGTGAGTTTATTACTTCTGCTGATAGGTAAGAGGGAGTAATACACCCAGGTCAGTGACCATAGTTTGTATGTCTTTCTCCTAACTTTTGAGAAGAGTAAGTTTGCTTCAAATAGTATCTTATTTCAGCTCAGAGACCTTTTGAAAACAATGATATGCCACAGTCTATGCTTAGTAATCATTTGTTAAATATGTTGCTCCCAGTAAAGTAGTTCAGTATATTTTTTTATTTCACATTTATTACTGTTTCAAGTATTATGAAGAGGTAACAAATGTTATTGCAACAATAAATAATGTCATAATTTTCTAAGAAGAGCTCTATACATTTTATTTAGTTTTATTTATTATAACAAAATACTTCTTTTGTATTTATTTATTTTTCCCACAGCAGTAACTGTGATTTAGTGGAAGAGTACTAAAATTAGAGCCAGATGCCCTAGGGAAAATTCGTTCCTTTTTAGGACTATTATAATTAAATGAGTTCATTGATGTATGTAGAAATGCTTATTAGTACAATGCCTAGATGTGTCTTTTATCAATATAGGTAATTCTTTTTTTCCTGACACAAGGCATCAAGTGTAAAAATGTAATTCTCATAACTCACTATAAAAATGTTTGAAAAGTTGCATATGTATAGAATATTCTCAGGAAAAAGGAATGTAAAGAAACTTTGAGTAATTTCATCTGTCGATATGCAAAGCTAAGACTCTTACTATCAGGTGGTTTGGAGGTTAGATATCGGAGCACAAGCCCCAATATTTTAAACGTAGTCAGATTTATTAATCTTTTATTTCATGCCATTGAACTTGTAATCCATAGGAAAGCTTTTCCAATTCTGAGATTCTTAGAAAACCTCCACCTCCAGCAGTCAATTATTTCTTTTTCTTTCCTTCCTTCTTTCCTTCCTTTTCTTTCTTTCTTTCTTTCTTTCTTTCTTTCTTTCTTTCTTTCTTTCTTTCTTTCTTTCTTTCTCTCTCTCTCTCTTTCTTCCTTTCTTTCTTTCTACCTTTCTTCTTTCTTTCTTTAACCTTCAGGAATTCATTGCCTTCCAAACATTTTTTAACTTTTAGGAATGTGTGCTACATAGAGTTTGAGGTTTTGATCCATCTTTTTTTTCCAGCTGGATATCTACTTATGGCAACACATTTCTTATATAAATATACAGTTTACTGTTTAATTTCAGAGTAAATCATTATATGTCTGTCATTTATTGACTGCTAGCTAAAAGTTCCTTTGTATGTTTAGATTCTCATGTCATAAAAAAGAAGAGGATCTGTTACATAAAAATCAGATGTTGCAGGATGAAATTTCCGTGCTCCGATTGGAAATAGACACAATAAAAAACCAGAACCAGGAGAAGGAAAAGAAATATCTCAAGGACATAGCAATTGTGAAAGCAAAGCGGGATGACCTTCAAAAGAGTATGAAGCAGAATAAGGAAGCATTAACACAAAAAGTATTCCAGTATTGTGACCAGCTTGAGGTTTTGGCAGCTGAGAAGAAAATGCTCATTTCTAAACTGGAGGATGAAAAACACAACAAGGAAAGACTGGAAACAAAGGTTGAATCATACCGTTCCAGACTAGCTGTGGCTGTCCGTGAGCATGATGAAAGTCAGACATCAAAAAGAGACTTAGAAATTGCCTTCCAGAGAGCAAGAGATGAGTGGCTTCTTTTACAGAACAAAATGAATTTTGAAGTGTCTCACCTAAAAGATAAGAATGAGATTCTTTTGAAACTACTGTCCAAGGCTGAAAGTAAATTCAGTAGCCTACAACTGGAGCTCTATCACACAAGAGATGCTCTCAAGAAAAATACGTTGGCTTTAGAAAGCGGAGGAAGAGACCTAAGAGAAATACACTGTCAAATGAAGGAAATTGGGCAAATGTTTCTAAATGAGCAAGGTAAAGTAAATAAATGCATTGAAGAGGGCGAATCTGCCAAGGAGAGATTAGCTCAGCTTCAAAATGAAAACGTATTGCTTCGACAGCAACTGGTTGAGGCCCACAACAAAGCTGAGAGTCAAGAAAAAGCAATAACTCATAGTCAAGACCAATATAATGCTGTTTTAAAAAGACTCCAGTTTGAGAGAGAAAATCAACATCTTCTCCTGGAAGAGAAAAAAGAGTTAATGAATAAATGTTATCATCTCAAAGAAGAATTGTGTCAATATGACAAAGAAAAAGCAGAACAAAAAGTAAGTGTAAAGAGAGAGAAATATTTTCAAACTTCCTGAAAGAAGATCTAAAGGAATATTTGGTTATGGCCTAATGTTCAATCTTGTTGGATATAAAAATATATAGATTATAAACATAGTTGCTTTGTCAGTCTAGAAA
>NW_007010739.1:0-802 GCF_000164805.1 Carlito syrichta | reverse complement strand
GCCAGGCTAGTCTCGAAGCCCTGGGTTCAGGCAATTCTCTCACCTCTCTCTGCTTGCCAAAATGTTGGGATTACAGGCATGAGCAACCATGCCCAGCTTTTTTTTTTTTTTTTTTTTGAGTTGGAGTCTCACTCTGTGGCCCAGACTGGAGTGCAGTGGCGGCTCCCGGCCACCGCAGCCTCGACCTGCTGGGCTCCGGCTATCCTTCTGCCTCAGCTTTCCGAGTAGCCGGAATTACAGGCATGCGCTACCACGCCCGGCTGATTTTTTGATTTATTGTAGAGATGAGGTCTGGCTGCCCCAGCGGGTCTCGAACCCGCGGGCTCAGGCAATCCACTCACCTCAGCCCCCCAAAGGCGTGAGATTACAGGCTGAGTCACCAAGCCCAGCTGCATTTTTTTTTTAACTGGAGTCTCACTCTGTTGCCCAGGCTGGAGTGCAATGGCACACTCACAGCTACCGCAGCCTCGACCTACTGGGCTCAGATTTCCGCCTCAGCCTTCCAAGTAGCTGGAACCACAGGAATGTACCACCACGCCTGGCTAGTTTTATTATTATTTATTGTAGAGACAAGAGCTCACTATGTTGCTCAGGCTGGTCTCGAACCCCTGAGCTCAGGCAATGCGCTCACCTCCACCTCCCCAAGTGCTAGAATTAGAGGCTTGAGCCACCATGCCCGGTTTACACCTGGCATATTTCTAAAATTATTCTCAATTTTTACAGGCACCTGCTTTTTAAATTTAAATTTGATAGTAGTCAGTTTGATACATAATATTTGACTGAAAGAGAAACATGACAAGAT
>NW_007010738.1:0-857 GCF_000164805.1 Carlito syrichta | reverse complement strand
ACTTTCAAGAGGACTAATGTTGCTGGAGTCCGAAATGACTGATTCGTAATTTCAGAACGTTAAATTGCTCCAAAACATTTAGAGAGCTCGAAGCCCTGTCTCTTTTTTGGCCCATAGCTGACACGCTGGGAATTTTTTGGATTGAGGACTCGTACAACAAAGATTCTTTATTCTTCCTTAGTTAGGGGCCGTGTAGTGTCCTGTATATGAGGACTCTCTTTCCCTAGATTCCTGTTTCAAAACCCTGGTTCTTGTTTAGCACATAGTAAGACTCCATGTAGATTTTTTGATCGAGAAACCGTGTAAAACAGATTTCTTCTTTTTTCTTAACAAGAGACCATGTAGTTTCCTGTATATGAGCACTGCTATTACCCATATTCATGCCTCGAATCCCTGATACGTATTAAGCAGTCAGAATGATGCCCTATAGATTTCAAGGACTGAGGACACGTATAACCCAGATTCCTTATTTTTAGCTACAGCCGTGTAGTTGTCTGTATATGAGTACTCCCTTTTCCAGATACATGCGTCAAAACACTGATGCTTATTTAGACCTTAGGAAGACACCGTGTAGTTTTTTAGGGATTGAGAACACGTCACCAGATTCCTTATTCTTTCTTTTGAAAAGTCCGAGCATTAGCCTGTATATGAGGATCTCATTTTCCTAGATTAGGCTTCAAAAACCCAAATTCGTGTTTAGTCCTTAGCAAGAAACCCTGAAGTTTTTTGGGGGATTGAGGACACGTGAAACCAGATTCTTTATTCTTCCTTAGCAATAGACAGTGCAGTTTCCTGTATATGAGGACTCCCATTATCCAGATTCCTACTCCCAAAAACTTTTTGGTGGTTATCTCTTA
>NW_007010737.1:0-652 GCF_000164805.1 Carlito syrichta | reverse complement strand
CCCCCCTCTAGAGTTTCATGGCACAAATGGGAGTAGAAAGCAGCAATTCAGAGAACAGAATGATGGGGGTAAGCTAGCTTCTGAATGGACAGTTAGCCCCAGCTAGGCTGTTGCTAAGAAAAGAGAGGGTGAGAAGAATAAATGTACTTCCAAGGAATTGGACCAAAGACTTTTTCATTGTGTAAGGGATTTCTGTGTGCCCCTGCTGCCGTGTGTCTTTAAGGATACATTGCTGGGCATAATGACACAAAGTTGTTTTTACAAAGTTGTGGCTGCCATGCAGTGGTTATGTGGGCAGTCAAGCAAAGAAGACAAATCAGGTTCAAGTGTCTTACTCGCAATCTTTATAAACTCTAACACTGCAGCTAGATCACACCATGCCTGCACCAAAGTATTTTTGAAATTTTAACCCAACTAAGAAATTCCGTGATTATGAGAGAAAAAAAAGGTGTATATGCACAGTGGCAATATTTCATTTTCTGATTTAAAAGATTTTTTTAATAAAATGAACTGCAGATATAATTTATCTTAAAGTGTTCCTTGTTTAAAAAGTTTGTTCATCTTGATGTTATTTTTATATATTAATTAAGTTCCCAAATTAGATTTATATTTGGTATTGCCACTATTGAACTACTAGAAAAATGAAGATACT
>NW_007010736.1:0-1438 GCF_000164805.1 Carlito syrichta | reverse complement strand
CCCTTTTTCCCAAATGACAAAATCACGCAATGCAGGAACCACTTCCGATGCTTAGAAGCAGTTAAAAGGATGTATCTGATATTAGATGTAAAACCTGGCCCTAAAATAAAGCCTTTATTAAACACTTACTCTCAGCAGAAACAGAACAAAGCACTACTCATAGTTTATCCTTTTGTTTTTCACAAAATCTTATGCAATAATCTTATTTCCAGGTTTTTTTTTTTTTTTTTTTGAGTTGGAGTCTCACTCTGTCACCCAGGTTGGAGTGTGGTGGCTATGGGCAGAGCTCAGGTGATCCTTCTGCTGCAGCCTTCCAAGTAACTGGAATTACAGGCATGTGCCCCACACCTGGCTAATTTTTTGATTTATTGTAGAGATGAGGTCTTGCCAAGTTGCTTAGGATTGTCTCAAACCCTTGGGCACAGACAATACACTCAGGTCAGTCTCCCAAAATGCTGGGATTATAGGCATGAGACACCACACCTGTCCTAGCTCCAGTTTTAAGACAACTGAGACTCAGGAAGTTGAAAGAAACAATGTCCAGGGTGTCTAATAACTAATAAGTGAAGAAATCAGAATCTGAACAGGGAGCTTGACTCCAGAGTCCTTGCTTAAATATTGTTTAAATAAAAGAAAAAGAGCCTGGTTCCGTGACTCAGCCTGTAATCCCAGTGCTTTGGGAGGCTGGGGTGAGTGGATTGCCCGAGCCCGCGGGTTCGAGACCCACCTGGGTAACTTGGCGAGACCTCATCTCTACAATAAATTATAAAATTAGCCGGGTGTAATAGCACGCACCTGTAATTTCAGCTACTTGGAAGGCTGGGGCGGAAGGATCACCGGAGCCCAGCAGGCCAAGGCTGTGGTGGCCGGGAGTGGCCACTGCACTCCTCTCAGTGACAGAGTCTCCAACTCAAAAAAAAAAGAAAAAGAAACAAATTAAAATACCTCGTGAGCAGTTCTAAATGGTAGATATTCCTGAAAATGGCCAGCATATCTATATTTCACAATAGAAATGCAGAGCTCAAGTAGGTTTCTGTGACTCAGTGTTTCATCTCATGCCTAATATTTATTTCAAGAACTTTCTCTTTGCCATTGGCTTTAGTGAGGTGGCTATATTGTCCTTGCAAATTTCATTAATCTAGGGGTGTCACTGAGCCCTGTCAATAACTCTGAGTTCTTAGTCTATGTGACTGTAGAAGCAATAGATCTCTTAGCTCAACAACTGAGTTGGGGTTCAGTGAACACTTGTAGAATTTGCTCATCATGTCTTAATTTTTTTGATTCAGAGTCTCACTCTGTCACCCAGGTTGGAGTGCAGTGACACAATCCCAGCCTCAACATGCTAGGCTCAGTGATCTTTCTGCCGCAGTTTTCCAAGTAGCTGGAACCACAGGCCTGCACTACCATGCCTGTTTTTTTTTTTTTTTTTTTCATTGTA
>NW_007010735.1:0-793 GCF_000164805.1 Carlito syrichta | reverse complement strand
CCGTTGTAATTTCCAGTAACACACATCGCTTCTTCACTAGACTAGCATCCAGTCTCTTCTTTCTCTCTCTCTCTTTCTTTCTTCTTCTCCCCAATTGCTGATGCTGTCTCCACTTTTGAGGTACCCTGAACCCAGTTGGAACTGGTCTCTGGCATGCATGCACGAGAAATACTGGGTTATACTCAAGTGTGTTCCTTTTCTGCAAGACTTCTCAGAGACTTTGCATTTTTACTATGGGGACAGAATATGTGGCTTATGCCAACTTCAGCCTCGAGGGCCTGGCATTTTCCTCCAGGTTGTGCCAAGGTTGGTAGGTTTGCTGGGAACAAGGTCTACTGAATCCAGCAGTCACAATATAGTTCCAATGGCCTAGCATATGCGATGAGTGACCCGTCACACCCCAAGAACTGTGGGTCCAGGCATACCACCAGCTGGCACCTCAGCTTTGCTTCCTGTTGGGCAAGTGATTGGGTTCCTCGGTTTCCTTTAGGGCCAACTGGTTGTATAATAGCTGCAGGGGAGACACAGGGCCCTGTGCATGGTGATGGGTGTGCCTGTGAACCAGGCTGACCTGCGGGGTAGGAGGAGGCTGGCCTCCTGTGCCCTCTTGTTCATGGGCTCTAAAGCTCCTGGGCACCTCTGAGCCCCATTCTCCAGCATGATTCCTTCCTTGGGGCCTTTTCCAGTCCTGCCCCTCTGGTCTCCCTGGTTCTGTCTACTCCTTGGTGACTCTAAGTGTCCATGAGTGAAAAGCACACTGCAAGTGATTCCCCTGAACTGAGCAGCTTCCTGG
>NW_007010734.1:0-709 GCF_000164805.1 Carlito syrichta | reverse complement strand
CCTGAATTACCAAACTAAAACGAGCTATCAATATCATCAACTTCATGGTCTGCCACGGGCATGACAAATCTACTGAGAAAGTTAGTTGTACTTCCAAGTGGCAGACCAGTCTGTTACTGATTGTGACTACCATGCTGAAAATAGACTGCTAACAATTCTTGGCAAATTTAATATGCTTCTTCGCATTCACCCAAAATGTAGAGTAAGGTGGCCAGGAGGATTTGCCAGGTCATAGATATATTCTCTGCTGTCTTTCATGTACAAAGGTTTAAAAAAAATTTATTATAGTATGACAATTTTTTCAGACAAGGTTGTTTATTTCAAAAAGATATATCTTGAACTGCCATAAATAATTTCACACCAAATAAGAAAACAAAACATTTTAAGTCTATTATAATTTTATTCAAGGATACAACCAGATTTCAAGGATCATTGCATTGAATGAAAACTACAACTCCTTAGGTTCTAAAAAACAGTTTAAAGGTACCAAATCCTAGAAATCACTGTAACTTTTTAAAGAAAGAAATGGTTTACTCCAGAAAGTCAATTCTACAAGTTTGTCTATTCAGTCTGTAAAATTTGCTGGCAAATATATGTGTCATCCTTAGTCACCTAGAAAATTATGAGGGACACAAAAGCATCCCCAGTTTAATAAGAAAAAAAAAAACATTGTGAAAAGCACTAAGAGGAAAGGTAAAGGACAGTAGCA
>NW_007010733.1:0-694 GCF_000164805.1 Carlito syrichta | reverse complement strand
TAGCATGTTAAATCATCTAGGTAATCAGCTAACTAAACAGCTGGCTAGCTAGGTAGCTTGCTAATTAAGTCAGCTGGATACACAGCTGGCTAGCTAGATAAGTCACCTAGTTAATTCAGCTGGATAGCCAATTGACTAGCTATGTAGCAAGCAAGTTAATTCAACTGGCTAGAGAGCAGGAGAGCTAGTTAAGTCAGCGGGCTAACCAGCTTTCTAGCAAGATAGTGACATAGTTAAGTCTGTTACCTAGCCAGCTGGTTAGCTAATTAAGTCAGCTAGTTAAGTCATTTGCTATCCAGGTGGCTAGAGTGGTAGAGAGCTACTTAAGTCAGCTGGCTAGACAGCTTGCTAGCTAGCTAGCTAGCTAGTTATGTCAGCTGTCTAGCCAGCTGTCTAGCTAATTTAGTCACATAGTTAAGTCACCTGACTAGCTATCTGGCTCTCTAGGTAGCCTGCTATTTCCATCAGCTGGATAGACAGCTGGCTAGCTAGATAAGTCACCTAGTTAATTCAGCTGGATAGCCAGGTGGCTAGCTCTGTAGCAAGCTAGTTAATTCAACTGCCTAGAAACAGGTCAGCTAGTTAAGACAGCAATTAAGTCAGTTGGTTAGCAAACTGGCTAGGTAGTGACCTAGTTAAGTCAGTTGGCTAGCCATCTGACTTGCTAGTTATGTCAGCTATTTAAATCACCTGG
>NW_007010732.1:0-739 GCF_000164805.1 Carlito syrichta | reverse complement strand
TCTGTGTGTATCCCTTATGATGAGATGAGTTTCCTGGATGTACCTAGTCATGATTTTTTTAATACAGTTTGCTATTTTGTGTCTTTTCAGTGGTGTATTTAGCCCATGCACATTTAGACTGATTATTGAGATGTGATTGTTTTTCCCCTGTCATAAAACTTATATTAAGTTTTTTCTTTTTTTTTTGGCTTTTAACTTATGGTTGATGTATGTGTATGTTTTCAAGTTTTCAGTTGCAGTGTATTCTCTGTTGATTCTGTGCCAATTCTTTTTTTCTTCTTCTGTGCTTAATACCTTTTTAAGCATCACCTGTATAGCTGGTCTGGAAACTTCATAAACTTAGTTATTGGATTTCTGGGAAGGATTTTAATTCTCCATCACTGATGAAGCTGAGCTTGGCTGGGTAGGAAATTTTGGTTGAAATTGTTTAACATTAAGGACTTTGACTATTGCACTCTAGTCCCTTCTAGCTTGTAGTGTTTCTGCTTATAGGTCTGCTGCTATTCTGATTGATTTTCCCCAGTAGGCAGTCTCCCCAGCAGGCAGTCTGAGCTTTCTCTCTTGCTGTCTTTAGGTCTTTTTTCTTTTGTATCTACTCTGTGTATGTTAATTATTATGCATCTAGGGGTTGGTCTTCTCATTTGATGTCTGTGGGTGTTCTCTCTATCTCTTGTGTTTGGATGGTCACATCTTTGATGAGATGGAGAAAGTATTCTTGGATAACTTCCTGGATTACTTG
>NW_007010731.1:0-1564 GCF_000164805.1 Carlito syrichta | reverse complement strand
TAATGATGAAGGTTTCATTGACTTAAATGGTGGACAACCAAAGTCTTGGAAAACCAAAATTTGAAATTCAAATTTGCAAAGGATAAATTATATTCAGATGAAACAAAATGCAGTAATATATATAAAAATTGTTGTACTCTGTGCCAGGTAACAACAGTTGTTTCAATCTACCCTGTACAAATGTGGAAATGGGGGGAATCTAAGTTAAGGAAAATCAAAACATCCTAGATATATGCTTCATCTTCTTTCTGACCAGTCTTCTTCCTCTCATGTATTTAAAACCCTTTTCCCTTTTTGTAAAATTATGTACTCAAAAGTGAACAATTTAAAAGTGAATTCAACAGTGAACAAACATAGTTTAGCAGATTAGTGCTCTACAACACTACATTGAAGGAGCTTATAAAATGTGCCTTTTTGTGTGGAAGAGAGAGGCTCAAATGTAGAAGTCACAAACCCACTGTCTTATGCAGTGGGCTATGACTTGGCTAGGAGGATGTGGATAGACTTAAGGGTTACCATTTCAGCATCTCTTTCATCAGGATTCCTTGTTGTTGATGGTGATTTTATTCCTTGCCTTTTTGCTTGGTATTGGCACCAGGAACGCATCTCCAACCTTCTTTTGTAATGTTTAGTAGCCTTAACAAATCCTCCTTGCTCCTGTGGAAACCTTCCTCATCTTGCTATTCAGAGAACTGGAACCATTTGGTGGGACTGTTTCCTCAAAGTATCCAGCTCAATTTTGGTTAAAAAAAGAGAAAAAATAGTAGTAAATGAAAAAAAGGGCACACATGACAAGGTATATTCTTATAAAATCAAGTCTGCACCAATTCAGGGGATTAGAAGAGAGGACAGGGACAGCAATAAAGAGTAGATTGCCCATTATGCCTTTGCTGCTAAAGTTAAGATGCTGAACTCTAGCATACAGTGGTTGTGGAAGAAAAACCTGCCAGAACTCAGGTCTCAGTTATGAGTATGCTGTAGGAGGATAGAGAAGACTGTTTTCCTGATTCTTTAGAAGCATCGTTAGAGTCACTTGGCTTTAGCCAAAACTCTTTGCATTCTTAGATGAAAAACTGAATTGAGACTACTAGAACTTGGCTGGGAGGGAAGGAAGTCAATCCAAGAGTAAAGGCATCAGGAAGAGGATAGAGGGTCGAGTATATGGCCAGTTCTCTGGGTGATAACTAGTCATGGGTCTTATCATTTTCAGGCACAACTTGGATTGGTTAATTTGTCAGTTAACCTGTGAGCCAGACATGGTGGCGTGCATCTACAGTACCTTTCAGCTATTTGGAAGGCTGAGGCAGAAGGATAGCCTGAGTTCACCAGTTGGAGGCTGTGATGGCCATGAGCACCTCACTGTACTGTAGCCTGGATGAAAAGAGTGAGAATCTAACTCAAAAAAAGAAACAAGAAGCCTACAACCCCAAACACACTGTTTATATGATAAATGCCTCAAGGCCTGCTCTTGACTGCAAATGGTATGCTCTAGAACTACTCAAACTCTGAGGAAAATGAAACCCTGGCCCCCTCCTGCCTGTGCTGAGACCTCTTGGAAGCTGCT
>NW_007010730.1:0-1168 GCF_000164805.1 Carlito syrichta | reverse complement strand
TTTTCAAAGGGGGCAGATACGCTCAAGGACCAGTAAACAAAATGTCCATAATTGTTGCAAATCATACAGTGGACACAATGATACAGTGGTTGCAGTCAGTGTCAGGATGATGAGTCACTTCATCTGCTACATGCAGGCAGACACACTGACACCAAACAAGGATTTTTAAATAACTTTTTGTCACCCTAAGTCTAATCTAGGCAATCCTATGACTGAAGGAATTGCATATTTCAGCTTTGTGTTATTAAGGGGCAAAACAAAGTAAGGCTCAGAAAACTGAAATTCAAAGAGGAGGCAAAAAATATGATTTTCTACATAGGATAACTTGCTAATATGTTAAAATAGGGGCAGGTCATTACATAGGAAAAGACATATGCTCCCTATTTCAGGAAGAAAAGGGAATGTAGTGATAATCTGGCTGTGATTTGGGGAGATACCACTCAACTACAGAGGCTGATCCTGCACACCTGGAGATCCAGGTGAGTGTGGTGCCTTCACCCACTCTGAGCTGTGAGTTTGACAGCTCATCTATAGGACATAGGCTCAGAAAATAGTGGAACCATTTTTTCCAAGAATAAAGGAGTAGAAATGTGTCTCACCTCAAGACTGGAGAGCCAGAATTCAGATAGCTCATCAAAGGAAACAGAGAAGTTAGTTTGGATGACATGATGTGGAGCCAGGAGCATAATTTCATGCTCTGTCGAGGTAAATCAACAATGATAAAGCATTCAAGGAAATGTCAGAGAGCCAACAAAGACATGGAGTAGTCTGAAAGCTTTTGCCAAACATAAGAAAATGAATTTTTTAAAAATCTCCAGTAGTCGTCCCCAGAGAAGGTACCAGACTGCCATGTTGCACAACATCACAGGGCACATTCATAGTCTTGTCTGCACTGGGGGCTTTATTTCCCTAGAGTTGTGCCAAGCAATACTGAGGGATACCAAGATCATCCTAGCCCCAGATGGTTCTCAGGGGAAAAAAAAGAGCTTCAAATCCCTTCACCCACCAAATGAGACACTTATTAAAGTACCTTCCATATAAGAATATAGACTAGAACTAAGAATTAGCAGTAAATGGTAATAAAAAAATAATACTCAGTCTGGATAGCATGATGCAAGGAATATGCTTCAAAACATAAAGACCTTGGAAGCCATATCTGGTTTTACCA
>NW_007010729.1:0-398 GCF_000164805.1 Carlito syrichta | reverse complement strand
AAGCTGACTTAACTAGCTATCTTGCTAGTCAGCTGACTTACCAAGCTGAAATAACAAGCTACCTAGCTGTCTAGCCATCTGAGTTAACAACCTTTTTAACTAGCTAGCAAGCTGGCTAGCCAACTGACTTAACTAGGTAATTTAACTAGCTACCCAGCTGGCTAGCCAGTGATGTACATAGATAGCTACCATAATAGGCAACTGGCTAGCCAACTGACTTAACTAGGTAACTTAACTAGCTACCCAGCTGGCTAGCCAGTGATGTAAATAGATAGCTACCATAATAGGCAGCTGACTAGCCAACTGACTTAACTAACTGCCTTACCTAGCTAGCTAGTTGACTTAACTAGCTCACTTAACTATATAGCTACCTAGCTAGCAAGTTGACTTAACTGGCT
>NW_007010728.1:0-538 GCF_000164805.1 Carlito syrichta | reverse complement strand
TAAATATAAACTTGAGGTGTAAAATTGAAAAGATCCCTCTTAACAGCACAAAACGCTATCAATTAATTGGATAAAATATCTTTTGGGCATAGGGAGATGGGAGCTACTTGCTGGGACATAGACATTAATTTTTTAGTTTTATCCTCACATGTATGAGTACAATTAATACTGTAGAAAAGACTATTGCTTGCAGTTACCTTGAATGCTTTTCCAATGTCTAGCTCAGTTCCCTGTTCCCAGTATTACTGCTTTCCTTAAAAAAAAATTATCTTCTCTAATAGTAAAGTGGTGAGAACAAAAAGTAATGAAAAGTTTCTCTTACGGAGACATAAGCTTTAAGACACTTAGCACATAACCAAATCAGAGAGAAATACCCCTATTGTGTTGAAGAGCAGAAGCACAGCACTTTGTCTTTCAATTACCTTTTGCTTTCTTTTTAAGAAAATAGATTTAGCAAATGCATGCTGTTATTGCAAGCTTTAGAGATGAAACTGTTTTTTATTCAACCAAAGTTAGGAAAGAAATATCTGAAAAAATG
>NW_007010727.1:0-4161 GCF_000164805.1 Carlito syrichta | reverse complement strand
CTTCCTCTATTGTGGGTCTCCCAGTGACTCAGCTATCTCTGTGATTTGTTCCCCAGGATTGATCCTGCACCATAATGGTGACCCCAGGACAAACTCTCCAATGTGATGGTTGTCCCAATGACTGACTTTTCTCCATGATGGAAGTCCCCATGATTGTCCCATCTCTATAATGGGACCCTCAGTGACTGGTTCCTCTTTGTAATGGGTTCCCCAGTGAGTTGCCCTTCTCTATGATGTGTGCCTCAGTGATTGTCCCACCTTTCTGTCTAGTGACCCTGTGACTTACTTACTTCTGTAATGGCTGTCCCATTGAACTGGCATTCTTCTGCAATGTTACCTCGGAGACTGTCCCTCTTCCTTATTTGGTCCCTCATTGACTGGTTGTCATTTGTGATCATTTACAGACTTTCCTCTGTGACGAGTGCCTCAGTGAGTAGCCCTTTTTTTACGTGCCCCAGATATTTTTGCTCCTCTGAGTTGAGTTCCTCACTGACTACCCATCCTTACATATATTTGCTCCAGTGACTGGACTGTCTCTGTAATCAATGCCCCTGTGACTAGACCATCTCTGTGATCCGTTTCCTGGTGACTAGGACTCATCTGAGTTGGGTGCCTCAGGTTCTGACCATCCTCTGTGTTCAATGATCCAGTGATTGGCCCTCTTTCTAAAGGGTGACCAGATGACTAGGCCACCACTGCAGTGGGTGCATCAGTGACTGGGTCTCCTCTGTGAAGGATGCTCAAGTGACTTGCTCCTGTGACAGCTGCCCCTGTGAATCGGTCTCTTCTTAAAGGACCCCCTCAGTGACTATCCCTCTTCTGTGTTGGAAGTCCCAGTGACAGGCCCTCCTCTGTGAGGGTTGCCACAATGAGAGTGTCTCCTCCATAATGGGTATAACAGCGACTGGCACATCTCTGTGATGGGTGCCCAAGTGACTAACTCTCCTCTGTGATGGTTACCCCTGTGACTGTGCCTCTTCTTTAATAATGCCCTTGTGTCTCCTCCATGATGGGAATACATGTGACTGGCACTTCACTATAATATGTAGCCAGTGTCTTACAGTCTTCTGTAATGGGTTACCCAGTGACTAGATCTCCTCTGTGCAGGTCGCTCCAGTGAGTGTGCCTCCATCATAACGGGTTCCCAGTCACTTAGCCTTCTCTGAGATTGGTGCTCTTGTGACTGGTTCACTTCTGTGATGAATATTTCAGTGATTGGCTCTCCTCCGTGATGGGTGACCCAGTAACTAGTCCTATCTGATGGGTGTCCCAGAGACTGCCTCTGTTTTGTGTTGATTGCAACAGTGAATCTTCCTCCTCTATAACGCATGCCCCCATTGACTTGCCCTCCTCTCTGATGGATGTAACTATGACTGGACCTCTTTTGTTTTGGCTACCACAATGACTGACCCTTTGGTGTGATGATGAAACTGTAACTGGATCTCTTTTGTAATGACTGCTACAGTGACTGGCCATTCTCTGTGATGGGTGGCCTTGTAACAAGCCCTCATGTCTGATGGGTTTTCCAGTGAAAGGCTCTCCTCTGTGATGGTGTCTTCAGTGACTGCACCTACTCTGTAATGGATACCCAATTGACTTGCCCTCCTCTGTGATAGGTGCCAATGTGACTGGACCTCTACTGTAAATGCTCCAGTGACTAGTACTCCTCTGTAATGGGTGAACCAAGGACTAGCCATTATCTCTGATGGGTGTCCATTGGTTGGTTCTCTTCTGTGATGTTTGCACAGTGACAGTTCCTCCTCCATAATGGGTGTCCCTGTGACTGAACCTCTTCTGTGATAGGCACCTTAGTGACAGACAGTCTTCTGTGATCTTTGTCCCAATTACTAGACTTCCTCCATAATGTGTGCAACAATGGCTGTCCCTCCTCCAATATTGTTTCCCCATTGACTGGGCATCCTCTGTCATTAGTGCACCACCTACTGATCCTCCTGTATAATGCTTGCCCCAGCTATAAGTCCTCCCATGTCAAAGTTGTTCCATTGCAGGGTCCTCCACAATAAAGGGTGCCCCATTGACAGTCTTTCATCTTTTATGGATGCCACAGTGACCAGCTCTTCTCTCTGATGGATGTCCCAGTGACCAGCTCTCCTCAGTTTGGGGTGTCCATGAATTACTTGTCTCAGTGATTAGTGCCTCAGTAACTTACCCTCCCTCTGTGATGGATGAACCAGTGAGTGACATCCTTTTTGATGTGTGCACAAATGAATGAGCCTCTTTTGTGTCCCAATGACTGGACCTCATCTCTGATGGATATTTCAGTGACTACAACTATTCTGTAATATGTGTCCCAGTGAATAGCCCTAATCACCTTTTGACTGGCTTTACTACATGCCTGATGCCTCAATGCCTGGTCCTCTGTGATGGCTAACACAGTATTGAGCCCTAAACTGCCATGGGACCTAAAATTCTGTGATATTTACCTTTGTTACTGGTCATACTATTTGATGGATGACACAGTGATTTCCCGTCCTCTTTGATGGTTGTTTCACTTATGGAGCTTCCTCTATAATGAGGAGCACTCATCCATAAGTGATGAGTGCCCTAGTGACTGTGCCTCTTCTATAATGTGCGCCCCAGTGGCTGGGCCTTCCCTGTGATTGATGTTGCAGTGACTGGCCTACATATTTTAGATACCCTAATGAATAGTTGCCAGAGTTCAGCTCCTGCTGGGTTCAGGGCACCCCAAAGGTGGAGACGACATAGGCATTTGGGGACAAGAAAAAAGGAGAGAGAGAGAGAGAGAGACTTGGACAACTGCTAGATTTGTTCAGAAGACCTTTATTGAGTGTCAACGGTGAGCTTTTATACTCACATGTCTTTCACATGAACACAAAGCCAGGTGTGTGAAGGGCCTCCCCCACCCACCAGATGTTCTCTCAGCTATGAGGAAGAAAATCCCATAACAGATGCTAATCATAATCCTTGACTGACCTATCCTATAAACCCTATTCATCCTAGGCTAATTTATACTAATACCAAGTTAAAAGATAACCTAAAAATCCCATAATAAATGCTAACCTTAATCCGTGACTGACTGGTCCTATAAACCTTTTTCATCTTATGCTGATTTATACTAATACCAAGTTAAACGGTTCTATAGAAACTTAAATACTTACTTTACAACCTAAAGCAACCCATCCCAGAATGTTTGGAATGTGGCCCAGTTCAAAGTTCACAGTGGGCTACCTGCAAGTAACCTGGCCACATTCTTTCAAAAAAATGGCTGTCTAAACTTATATTTCTAAACTATATTCTACAATTTACACCTTACTCAACTTCAATAAATCATAAATCACGACCCAGAAGGCTGTGACCAATACTAAGGCTCTTAGATGTGACCCGAGTTTGAACTGTAAGATGTGTGAAAACCAAAACTACAGTTTGTGAAAGAATGAGAAAAATGAGCTTCTAAAGTTAGCTTGTGTTACTCCCAGTCTCAGAGTTTTTATGTTTGAGCTTACAGGAGCTTTTTCTGGTTATAGTGATAAATAGAAAGGGGGAGGAAATGGGGTCAACAGCTCCTGAAAGCATCCTAGTGGTCTTGGGCTCAATGGCCCTCCCTGATCCCTAACACTCAGTAGGCCTCCGTGGCCAGCTCCCAACAAATAGTCATCTCTGGGTTGGGTGTAACAGAGATTGGTTCTCCTCCATAATTGGTGTCTCAGTGACTGAATCTCCTCTGTGACTGGTGCCCTAATGACTGACCATCCACTGTGATGGTTGCTGCAGTGACTAGTCCTCTTTTAAGATGTGTGTCCTCCAAATGAGTGCCCCAGAAACCAACACTCTTCTGTGATGGATGCCCCAGCTTCTGTGTCTCCTTCATGATGGATGACTAAGTGACTGGTCCTCCTCTGTGATGGGTGTTTCAGTGCCTGAACTCCTATATAGTAGTTGATCCACTGATTACACCTCCTGTTATTGGTGTCCCAGTGACTGGTCTTCCTCCAAATTTGGTGCCTCAGTATCATTCCCTCCTCTGTGATGTGTGTTACAGAAACTAGGCATCTTCAATCATTGGTGTCACAATGAATTACTTTCCTGTGTGACAGGTGTTCCAGTAACTGGGCCTACTTCAAAATTTTTTGACCCAGTGACTCCTTTGTGATGGGTGTTCCAGTGATGTGCTCTCCTCTT
>NW_007010726.1:305342-346977 GCF_000164805.1 Carlito syrichta | reverse complement strand
AGTCTCTGCTGATCTCAGAAGGAAGAACTGCTCTGCAGTGGTGTGACCTTTATTGACCTTGGCTTACGGCACTTCCCTTCCAGTCCGATTTCAGCAACTGGGCAAGACACAGGTATGAGTCACTGAGTCTCACCAAAGCCTTCCTGAGTCTGCTTCCCCAACTACCACTTGGGGTGAGCTCAGTGTGGTTAGGGATGCTTCCACAGCCACTGACAAGCCCTAATATTGGAGTCATAGCACAAGCCCTGGAATAAGATATTGGAGCAAGGCTCTGCCATCCTCTATACACAACTACTCTCTTTCTGAGAACAGCTCTTGGCTTGCTACCAGGCCTTCCTGGAGCCTCAATGCTTAACCACAGGCTGCCAAGCTACCATGTGACCTGAGCTGCACATCTGACCTGGGTGTATTTGACCCACAAAGTCATAAAGTTGGGCATGCAGAGCAGTATGCCATCATCAAATGTTAAGTGGTATATCTACGAACAGGTCCAAGCAGACACGAAAGCACAAGTAAGTTACATGAAGACGTGGCCCAAGTGTCCATGGTTCCCACTCCTGCTATGCTGCCTTCTCTCTCCCAGCCTGCATCTATGGCTTCATGAGGAGTTCCCTATGATCAGCAGACAAGAGCAGAGACAAATTCAGGCCTGGTTTACAGATGATTTTGCTCTGGCACCACTGGAAAGTAGGCAGCTGCTGCACTGCACCTCCTATGTGGGGCACCCCTGAAGGACAGCGGTCAAGGAAAATCCTCTCAGTGTGCAGCAGACCTTTGGACAGTGCACCTGGGAGTGCACTTCACTTAGAAAGAGAAATGATCAGATGTACAATTATATGCATTGTGGCCAATGGTTCAGCTGAATGGTCAGAGACTTGGGAGAAACATGATTAGAAAATTGGCGACAAGGAGGTCCAGAGAATAGGTATACAGACAGACCTCTTTGAGGGGGTAAAAAGCATGAAAATATTTGTGTCCCATGTGAATGCCCACCAAAGGATGACCTCAACCAAGGATGATTTTAATAATCAGTGGATGGAATGACCTGTTCTGTGGATACCAGTCAGCCTCTTTCCCCAACCACCCCTGTCATTTCCCAATGGTCTCATGAACAAAGTGGCCAGGGTGGCAGGGATGAAGCTTATGCATGGGCTCAGAAACATGGACTTCTATTCACCAAGGCTGACCTGACCATGGCCACTGCACTGAATGGGCACAGTAGTGAGAACATGTTGATATAATTCACTGGCCTTACCATGGGCTCCAGCATCCTGAAGCAGCTGGCTTCACAGAATGTTGGAATGGTTTTTTGAAGACTCAGTGACAGCACCAGCTAGATGGCAGCATCTTGCAGGGCTAGGGCAAGGTTCTCCAGGACTCAGTGCATGCTCTAAATTGGCATCCAATACAGGCAGTACTTGTGTTGCATGGTAGTGTGGGGCCATGAAAATGACCATGCAAGCTGAAACCATGCAGAACGACTTTAATAATCAATGGGAAAGATTACAATTATCCCATGACCCTTAACAACTTTAGTCAAAATATCAAAAATTATCTTACTGCTGATTATAAATATATAGACAACTTTTAAAAAACTAACATTTACTTAGCATACTTGGTATAGGGCATAGTTCCAAAATTGTACCCAAGATTTCTCACCCTAATTCCTGGGCCGGTGACTATGATGAATGAACTATTATGCCCATAACTATGTGACCTTACATGACAAAAGGGATTCTGTAGATTTAATTAAGCTTGCTAATAAGGTGACTTTGAGTTACTCAGAAAGAAGTACTTGGTGCACCTAATCACATGGAGCCTTTGGAAACAGAGTTTTCTTTCCTTGCAGAAGCTTTTTAGTTTGATGCAATCCCATCTGCCTATTTTTTATTTTGTTGCCTGTGCTTTTGAGGTCACATCCAAGAAATCATCACCCAGACCAATGTCATGGAGCTATTCTCCTATGACAATTAACAGAGTGAAAAATATTAACCCATGAACTGGGAGAAAATATTCACAAACCATACATCTGATAAGAGGTTAACGTCCAAAATATATAGGGAACTCAAACAACTCAGTAGCAGTATCCTAAATAACCCAATTTAAAAACATGTCAAAGAATTTAATAGAAAAGGACATATAAACGGCCAAGAAATACATTTAAAAATGTTCAACATCACTAATCATCAGAGAAACGCAAATTAAAACCACAATGAAATTATCACCTCACATCTGTTAGAACAGCTATTATCGAAAAGGTAAAAGATTATAAGTGCTGGAGAGTCCCTGGAGAAAAGGAAACTCTTGTAAACTGTTGGTGGGAATGTAAATTAGTACAGCCATTACAAAAACCAGTAAAGAGATTCCTAAGAAAATTAAAAATAGATCTACCATGTATGATCCAGCAATCCCACAACTGGGTATTTATCCAAAGAAAATACAATCCATACACCAAAGAGATATATGCACTCCCAGGTTCACTGAAGAGTCATTCATAATAGTCAAGATATGGGAGCAACCTAAATGTCCAACAATAGATGAACACATAAATAAAATGTGGTACATATACATAGCAGAATACTATTCAGTGATGAAAAAGAATGAAATCCTGTTGCTTGTGTCAACACGGATGAACCTGGAGGACATCATGTTAAGTGAAATAAATCAGCCACAAAAAGACAAACACCACATGATCTGACTTTTGTGGAATCTAAAAAAGTCTAACTCATAGAAGTAGAGACCAGAACGGATAATGACCAGAGGCTGGTGAAGAGAGGGGAAGGGGAAAGGAGAGATGTTAGTGAAAGGGTACAAAGTTTCAGTTAAACAGAAGAAATTAGTTCTAGTGATCTATTGCATAGCAGGGTGACTATAGTTAATAATAACATGTTGCATACTTCAAAATTGCTAAAAGAGTAGAATTTAAATGTTTCCACCACAAAGAAATTATGTGTGTGAGGTGATAAATGTTAATTGGCTTGATTTAACCATTGCACAATGTATGCATGCATCTATCACAGTATCACATTGTATTCCATAAATATACATAATTATGATTCATCAATTTAAAAAATAAAATTTAAGACAAAATAAAAATAAACGAAGAGTTTTCTCTGGCTGGTAGCAGAAGGGGAAGCCAGAGAGGTTAGGAGTACTAGCATTTGACCTACCATTGTTGGTATGGCGGCAGAGGAGGCCTTCTACAAAATCTGGAGAGCAGCCTCTGGGCAGTGAGAGTGACGTCCATCTGACAGGCAGCAAAGACAGGACCTCAGTCCTATCACAGGCCAGAACCAGATTCCACCAGGCACCAGAGTGAGCCCACAAGTGGATTTTCCACCATAGTCTCCCGATAAGAACCAGACCAGCCCCTGTGCTCTGGCCTCCTGATGCCCTCAGCAGAAAGCCCAACTAAGCTGTCCCTGATGTCTGCCCTACAGAGCTGTGCACTCATGAGTGGCGGCTGTTTCATACTACCATGTCTGTGGCCATTTGTCATGCAGCAACAAAAAACAAAGACAGACTTTGGTACCTGGAAGTGGGGTGCTGCTCTAACAAATACCCAAAACATGGAAATAGCTTTGGAAATGGGCAGTGGGGTGAGGCAGGAGGAATTCCAAGGTGCAGGATAGAGAAAGTGTGTCCTTGCTCTTCACCTGCCCCGAAGATTCTAAACTCCATCACAGAGATTGATGCCAGCTTCGTCTTCCTAGGAAGGCAAATCCCCACAAGAAACCCTTCCTGTGCAGGAGGGATCCGCGTAAACCCTCGTGGTTGTTCCACTCAGGTGTGAGTGAACCCAGCTGACAGGGAGATTTTGCTGGGACTCTGGAACAGGAAGTTTTTGGTTCTTTCGAGAGAGATGTAGAGATACTCATCTTCTCTTCTTGGCATGTGGTAGGCAGACAAAGTAGACACTGCTGATGTCTTTAGCCACCTCAAGGGAGGCCAGCCTTGGGGGTGCTACAGGGACAGAAAGAGGACTCTGGAAGAAACAGGTCTCAATGGCAGAATGGAGTAGGTGGGATAAATCTCATCCCGCGGCAACCCCCTTGGGTCCCCTCCCACTGGGAGCTTTTCTGTTCTCTCAATAAATCCTGCTTTCTCACTTAAAAAACAAATTTAGGAAAAAAAAAAAGCTTATCCTGGGCTCTCCTCTCTCTCTGGCTTTCCTGAATACAGGAAGCAGTACACTCCCTTTCTCATTTAATGCAATTTGAATTAGCTATTCAGTGACTTGCAAAATATCAACTGCTGTTCCACAAGCTTTACAGAGGGAAGAGGCAGCCTTGGGAGACTCGCTGCCCCGGGGCCACACTCTTGGTGAGGGAGCCTCGGCCACTAGCCCCAGAGTATTCCAGATCATTCTCATTCAGTGCTCAATACCTGATCCTATGAATGTGTTGGATCAAGGAAATAAGAGTTTAAATATCTCTTTGTATACCTAACCCTGAATTGTACCTCACATCTTTGTAATAATAAAATAAAATAAAAATTTTTTTTAAAAAGGGTTTAAATATCTCTCTAGAGTCACTGAATAACGGCAACCCCAAGGATCAATGTGGAGCTGGTACGTGGTGGGCTCTGAGAGGAGCTGGAGCAAATAATCAGGAGGGTTGCCTGACATCCTAAGACTGACAGCCTCTTTTTAAATAGTAATTGGGGTAACGCTTATCAGTTCTTTTGATAAGCAAAGCAAAAGATAAACATCCACAAACAAAAACAGTATAAAAATAGCTTATAGTGACATAGAACAAAAGATTGCTGCTCCAATCTGAACGATGAAAAATTCCCTAAGATGTGACCTACAATAAGTCAAATGTGGACTCAGAAAGTCATCCCTTGTTCAAATATCCTCCAAGCACGCTGTCAAAAGGCAGGTACAAATGATAGCAACATTGTTTCAGAAAATGACTGCGGCCACAACGGCAGAGTCAGCATCCTGGAATGGGCCTCCACAGGACAGAGCTGTTCACAGCATGAGCTGAATTTAAGAAAAGGATGCTACCAGTAGGAGGAGCCCACGGAGCACAACTGGGGATACACTGGAGTCTTCCTGCAAAGGTTACCTCCCCTGGTGCTAAGGAAAAGATGCGGGTGACCACACTGCATCATAGATGGGGAAGTCCACTACGGAGTTGTTTGGAGGATGCTGCCTTCATGGTACACAGCTGTGTGTCTGCAGTCACTTAAACAGTTTAGAGAAATGCAACAAGGACCAGTATGTTTAAGTCTATCCTTTCCACACCTACGTCCATGTCTGCTTAGCCCAGACCGCGATGCATAAGCCATTAAGGACAGAAAAGAACATGTTGGAACTGATTAGATGGCTAGGAGACAGGGCAAGTCAATCCTTCCCACAGTGCTGCAGGAGGAAGCAAGGAAGCTCACAGGAAGGGAGCAGAGCCCTTCCAAGTTTTTGACGGGGTGTCAAGCTAAAGAACAAACTCCGCATGATGGCCCCCAGACACCACAACTGAAACAGAACTTCCACAAGCCCCGATGGCATTTGATGCAGGATGATGGTTTTCATTCATTTCTAGTGCATTCCTTTATAAAAACTGAGCTTTCATACCTCTCAAAAATTTATTTCACAGCCCACCAGTAAGCTGCAATTTGATGTTTAAAGAGTAGGGGGCTAATTTGCATAAATAAACAAACCCAACTCCACACAGACACAGTCTGGGGAGCTGCTGGGGTACAGAGGCAGAAGATGATCTCATGTGAGACTGGAGAATGGAAAGCGGTTACCATTTTCTGGCCATCTGCACTCACGGGGGCTAAAACAAAGCCCTCTGGTTTGTCCCTGCTGGTCACTCATGCCCAGCTGTGCGGCGAGCCTCCTCCTCCTGAAGGATATTGGTCTAGCTTTCCTAATTTTCTGTTCTTCAAAGCCTTCTAGTTCAACTTAAATATCCTAACTGGTGTGTACCCCCCCCGCTACACACACACACCCCATGCCTTGGCTCCAGGGTCTGAAGTGGGTTGTGGCCTCAGGAGGCACTTGCTCTCTATTCTAGACAGTTCCAGCAGGCCCAGTGCCTTCCTGAGCCCTCCCCATTCGCCTTCCCTTAAGGCTCCAGGAAGATTCAGAACTGACAATTCCAGCTCTATGGAGGAGGAAAAGGAGAATAAGGAAAACAGGGCTCAAAGGCAGGTCTGCAAGCACCAAGACAGGGAAAGATGGGTGCGGAGAAGCTTGTCCAAGCCACACCCTGGCTGCCTTGTGGACTATGCCATGCCCACGTTCCCAAGATTCAGCCAAGTGGCCTGAATCTGCCCGACACTGTGACCTCAGGCTGCCCCTCCTGCAGCAACCTCCACCCCACCTGGGACTGGCCCACCTCCTTGTCTCCCTCATCTCTTGTTCCCTCCTCACCTCTTCCAGGCCCAGGCATCCAAATCTCAGCCTTGTCAGCTCTGTGGTCTCCCCACTGCGTGCGCCCCCAAACCAACCCTGCAGCCCAGATAAACAAAGTCTGCATCCTGCCCTATCTCGGTTCCTGAGTCCAGCAGATCCAGTTCTCGCTCTTTTCAGTCCTCAGCAGAGCCTTCAGGGTGGCTCCCCTACCCTCTACAGATAAGGACACACTCTGCAGCCCTTCTCACCTCTAGCATTTACAGGATTAGGCACCCCCATTGATGCCAGGATGGGCTCCACCCACCGCCCATTTTCCCTACTCAGCCTTCTTCCTTTTATTCAATTTCAAAATATTCCAAATGAGTGTACACTGTACCCAGCCCTGCTCCATGGATTCTATACCTATTAGCTCACTGCATCCTCATGTCAAGCCAGAGAGGTAAGGACCATTACCAGGCTCATTGACAGAGAGCAACACTGAGGCCCAAAGGGTTGGGTCGCAGACCCAGAGCTGGGATGAAGGAGCCACCTGGGTGGGCAAAGGTCCCAGAGGTCCATGGAGCCACCATGCTGCCCTGTACACCCTGGCTCTGGACGTTGTCAATGCCAGGGAGGGAAGCATTTCTATCCTGTTGATGCCACAGGCCTTCTGGAGGTGTGTTCTGGCAACTGGACCTAATTCTACCTGCGTGGCCAGTTGCACCCACACGTGTCTCCTCCTTGGTCAAGCTGGCCTTCTGTTGGATGCCCACATCTTCTACCTGCTTGCCTCTCTTGGTCTTCCCCAACCCTCATCCTGCTATTTGTCCCAAGTTGTTTACACAGGCCTCTGCTAAGGCCCTAGCTGCCATCCCCACTACCCCCCCTCTGCCCCCCAGGGGATGCTCAGAGCCCAATATAGAGCCTGAAAACATGAGCCTAAGTTTGAGTTGACTAAGTCACACCCTGACCTGGTACGCACTTGTTGTGAGGTTAATCTCACCTCCCATCCTAGCTGAGAAGTCTGGGCACCCCGGCCCCACCCAGCTTCCTGGACATAAGCCACAGCCATCACCAAAGGTAGTTCCTGACTAAGTCGAACCCCAGTGACTTTTCGAGCCTGGCACTTCCAACACACACACTTAGGAAAAAGCACTCCATTCTGGCTCACAGGAGAGGGCAAGGAGGAAGAGTGGACATTCAGAAAGAGAGGACCTCATTGAGCCTGCAGCAGAGTTCACAAGGAGAACAAAATATTGGCATATGGGAGACGCTTTGTGGGATGCACAAGCTGGCTTATTTTTAATGTAATCACCCAGGATTATTCTGGTCAAAGTGCCAGCCATGAGGGCAGCTGCCTTATCAACAAAAGGGGGTTGATTGTGGGCAGATGGTCATAGCAGCCCAGTCTCACAGGACACGTGTTTTGTGAGGCCAAGAAGTTTTTAGGTTTGAATGTTGTTTTTACAGACGGGCCGAGTGCAGATTTTGCTTTCTGGTCACATGAGCATGTGTCTCAGTCTGCCCGAGCCCACTTTCCTCATACACGGAAAAGGAGTTGACACGTTCTCCCCACCCAGCATGGGAGGCTCTAATGGAGTCTCAAGAAGAGGTGTAAATCTACTCACGACAATCGGCATTCCTGGGATAAGACCTGTTGGTTGGGCAACTACTACTTTGTAGCTAACCTTTTCCCCAGCGGTTTTTCAGGCTTTCTGCATGTCTTATGCTATTTGTACACCATCGGGCAGGCACACCAGTTCCCACCACTGGGGACAACAAGATAGGCTTTAAAAATTATCATCCATCTGTCATGCTTTCACTTGAAATTGTATGTAAAAAAGCAATCTTATTTGTAGTAGTAAATTTCAAAATGTACTTAACCAAAGAAATGAAAATGAAGTTTGGTTTTTTTTGGTGCTTTGGGTTTTTTTTTTTTTTTTTTTGAGTTGGAGTCTCACTCCGTCGCCCAGGCTGGAGTGTAGTGGCACGTTCACGGCCACCCCAGCCTCAACTTGCTGGGCTCTGGCGTTCCTTCGGCCTCAGCCTTCCAAGTAGCCAGAACTATGGACACGCACTGCCACACCTGGCTAGAGAATGAAGTTTCAATAGTCAGAATTTTTTTTTAATTAAAAAAAATAAGGCCAGGTGTGGTGGCTCATGTCTGAAACCCAGCACTTTGAAAGGCTGAGGTGGGAGTTCAAGACCAGCCTGAGCAGCATATCGAGAACACATCTCTACAAAAAATAAAAAATTAGCCAGGCATGGTGTCGTGACCTGTAGTCCCAACTATTCGGGAGGCTAAGGAAGAAGGACTGCCTGAGGTCAGGGCTGCAGTAAGCCATGACTGCGCCACTGCATTCCAGCCAGGGCAACAGAGTAAGACCCCAACCCAAAAAACTAAATAAAACAAAATAATAAAAAATTAAGAAACTAACTATGAATAGTGAGAAAGTGAAGCAAATAAAACTAGATTTAACCTTTTAAAAAAGTTGCTGTTTTCAATAATAAAAAATAACACAGGGTCTACCGGAAATGACACCGGGGCTTGGTTGGAGGATATGGAGCATTCAAAAATGAAGATTGAGGATGTGACAAAAGAAAAATAGAGTCTTTTCCAGTGAAGTGCAGATGGCACCAGGCGGCAAAGCTCAGGCCTTTGCTCAGAAAGTCCACAAGGAAGCATCAGGACCTGTACAGCATAGACAGCCACCTAGAAAATGCCACCCCTTGCCAAAGTCTTGAACATGAACACACAATATCCCTCTCCTATTCCTCTGGTGAACTCTCTATTCTGGTGCAAATGGATCGGTATCTTGCGTTCACTTATTTAACCAGTATTGACCACCTGCCCATTATGCCTGCTGGGCATGCTCCAAAAACATGGTAGAGTGCGCAGGGACTTAATGAGCATCTGTTATGTAAGCAGGCTCTTTCTTCCTGCCATGGAGGGTGAGGGTGCAAAACCACCTCCTCTGTCCCACCCGTACTGCTGAGAGGGCAGGCAGAATCCACCCATACACCTGGACCAGGTGATGTGCAGGTACAGGACACACACCGCCCACATACTTAGACCAGGTGATGTGCAGGTATAGGACACATGCCACCCACATACCTGAACCCGAGTGATGTGCAAGTACAGGACGCAGGCCACCAGGAAGCAGATGCAGAACACTAGCAGGAGGAGGACAGCCACAGTCCTGGGGGACAGAAGACATGAGGGTCATTGCCAGGTGGGAGCTGGGAGAGGTGGATGAGAAGTGCCTGAGAATCGGCCCCTCCTCCCACATCCCCTGAATCCTCAAAAGGAAACAGAAGTAGTGTGGATACCCAGCTGCCTACCACTTGGGTCTCGGGATTTGCTCATAGCTGGTTCTTTTTTAGGGGAGGGCACTTGAGGCTCCTGGGTGAGAAAGCCCTTTCCAAGTCAACTTCCCCCACTTTGGCAAACCCCACTTGCAAGATCTAACCTAGACTGAGAGTCACGGGACTTTTCTGAAAGCCCTTTTCCTCATGATAGGAACCCAGGAGTTGCCTCGACTTTGCTGGTCTGTTCTCTTGCTGGGCTTTGTCTAGGAAGAAAATTTTTAGAAAAAACTTGATCCCCAAATAGCATCACCAGGTGGGTTGCTGTGTGCACAGTGTCTGTGGAATGGGTGGGAAGCAGAGCACGCAAGAGTGAGGTCCCTTCTCAGCAGGTGTGGGGTAGCTTCCAAGTACTTTTAAACTCAAAAGAGATATTATTTCATAGGTAGCTATTATTAAGAAATGGGTATGCCTAGGAGAGAAGTAGCAAGTGGAGATTTAGTGGTATCTCTCTTGCCAAAAACAAAAGTCAACAATGGACTTATGTGATGTTTAAAAGTTATTAAAATTACTCTAGTTTGCTTCCTTTTCAGAGGCCTCTTTTTCTCATTTTAACGTTTTGAAAATGACATGGACCTAGAAACCAATGGGCCCATGTGATGCACTGCAGGGTTTTTTTCTCAAAAGCTATTAATTAAGGCAATGGTAATATTGCATGGATGGAGAAATTGAAAATACATGGTGACTTAGAACTGAGTAAATTCAAAATTAAAGATGGAAAATGATCAGTTCCATGCTGCATGCCATAAAGGCTTGTTAAACTATTAACTTAAGAAACTGGAGAATTGTTGGGTGGCTAATTTTAGCCCCCAAGGTCAGGTGCACTGGAACAGTAACACAGAAGATAAACCTTGAACAAACAAGGGAAATGCGGCCACCAACCCCAGAAACCTGGACTTCTAGGTGGCCTTCGACCTCATTGATGAAAACACTTACTGTGGAATTATTAGAAGATAGACAAGGCCAAATAAGGCAGCCAGGATGAGGGCAAGGACAACAGCGCTGGTGAAATACTCGTCCTGAAGCTGGTGGTACTGCACGAGAGAGAATTCAATCCATCAGGTTGTGGGCTTCCTCCAGAGAGGCCACGCTTTCACAAACAGAGAAGCTGGAAACCAGAGTCCCTTACCTTTTTCTCTCGTTCAACATGTTTGTACTTCAGGGTAAAGAAGTTCAGGTCCGCCATCTCCAGCTCTGTCTGGCGGGCTTCTAAGAGGCGGCTGATGTACCTATTGACACGAGTGCCTGGGGTGGTGTAGACAACGTTGGTAGAAAAAGACGAGCGGTTTCGGAGTTTTTCTGAGGCTGTTCTCAATGCCCTCCGCTGTAGCCATCATGAAAATAAAGGAATATCATCAAATTGTTCACTGTTGAATAAAAGCACTTGCATTCTCCTTCCAGCCTCGTCCACGGCAGGCTGGAGGTAGGTTCCGGGATCTGAGATACAATTGTAGCTCTGGCCCTTGCTGGTGGTGAGATGGCAGGTGAGTTATCTCAGCAGTCAGCATTGGGGCTCCGAGATAGGTCATGGGGATTACAGGGCACCTATGTGATGGCACTGCGGTGAAGTTTAGGGGATTCAACATGTGTACGGTAGGCAGAACAGTGACCAGCACAGAGCAGGCACCTGCACTCATAAAAAGCCCAACGCATACAGAAAGAGATGCCCCAGAGTTACAAGAGCAGGAGTCCAATCCCCTTCTTTCAATAGAGAGAAATGATGGCAAGAGAAAAAACTCTCAATCTCTCACTCTGGCCAGGACTGATAGGAACAGAAAGCGAGTCTTTCTTCCACAGCTTCCATATGTCATGTGAGGGATACACAAAATGCCCACTGCCAAAAAACAGAGTCAAATGAACAATCTGACATGATCTCAAGATCAGGACATTAACAGAACCTGTAGTAATTAATACATTTGAGGAGAAAATAGGAATATTAAAAAGAGGCTACCCGTGAGAGTCCAAAAAAAGATAGAATAAACATACTTCTCCTTTTTACTGCTACTGAATGGTGAAAACACTGACCATACATATAAAAGAAGCACAGGAAAACTGTGAAAAGTGAAGAGAAGAGGGGGACATCTAGGGATTGGGAGACTCAAAGCAAAATAATGCATGTATGGTGGGAAGCAGTGTTGCTTGGGGTTTTCTTTTGTCTTACTTTTCTCAGACTAAGACCCAGAGAAGACAGCAACCTGAAAACGCCATTGGATGCAGACTAAATTTTTTAAAGCCCCAAGAAAAGCCTGTTGTTTCTAACCAAAGGACAAAAAACGGAGCAACCTAGCAAAACAAACAAAAGATCATGCAGCCAAAGATCATGAAAAAAAAAATCTCTGGCCCCAGCCACACCCAGACCAGCAACAGCCATGTGGGAAGCCTTGACTTTCACCTCTCACTAGGCTGTGAGGAGGCACACCGAAGTCCCCACTGAGATAGTGTCAGAAAAAGTTGACTAGGGAATTAAAATTTCATCTCTACGATGTGGACCTGAGCCCCACTCTTGCACTGTCAGTAGAGGCATAATAAGGAATCTGAACTTCCATATCTGCTCAAGAGTAACAAGGTGCCTCTAGCCCCCAGGTGTCATGAAAAATGAGTGAAAAACCCATAATTCCACCTCCACCACCCTAACTCATGCAGAGGCTGAAAAGACCTGCTAAAAACAAAAGATTTCAATAAGATCCCAAGAGATCATATTACATAACATGATACCTCAGATGTCTAAGATACAATAAAAATTGTCAAGAAAATATTCATTAAGAAAGATAAACAGCAGATATCAACATCAAGATGATACAGTTGTTAAAACTATCTGAAAAGGATTTTAAGGCAGGCATTGTAAAAATTTCTCAGTAAGTAATTGTGAACATACTTGAAACAAATTACAGAAAGCCTCAGGAAAGAAATATAAGGTATAAGAATAAAATAGAAATTATAGAACCAGAATACACAATAACCAAAAATTTTTGTTAAATGGATGGACTCAACTACAGACTGTAGTGCACAGAGGGAAGAATTACTGAAATTGAAGATAGAGTAACAGAAATTATCCAATCTGAGCAATTAAAAATAGACTTTTAAGCCGGGCTCAGTGGCTCAGCCTTTAATACCGCGCCTTTGGGAGGCTGAGGTGAGGGGATTGCCTGAGCCCGTGGGTTCGAGACCCGCCTGGGCAGTGAGACCTCATCTCTACAATAAATCAAAAAATCAACAGGGCATGGTAGTGCATGCCTGTAATTCCGGCTACTTGGAAGGCTGAGGCGGAAGGATCGCCAGAGCCCAGCAGGTCGAGGCTGCGGTGGCCAGAAGCGGCCACTGCACTCCAGTCTGGGTGACAAAGTGAGACTCCAACTCAAAAAAAAATAGACTTTTAAAAAAAGACTCTGAAACTGTGGGGGGTGGGGAGGATGAGAGCTTTAATATTCATTTTTGTCATCAGAAGGAAAAGAAAAAGAGTAGAAGAGACTGGATAAATATTAGAAAAAAATAATAGCTGAAAATTTCCCAAGTTTGGCAAAAGACATAAATCTACAGATTGAAGTAAGTGAACAAATCTCAGACAGGATAAACTCAAAGAAATACAGGTCTAGATATATTGCAATCAAAATTCTGAGAACAAAAGACAAAAAAAAGTCCTGAAAGCATCATGAGAAAAGTGACATATGATTTTTAGGGAAAAAACAACTAGAATGACAGGAAATTTCTCTTTAGAAACCATGAAGGCCAGAAGGAACTGAGAAAATATTCTTCAAGTGCTCAAAGAAAAAATTGTCAACTCAGAAGTCTATATACAGTAAAAATTAACTTCAGAAATAAAAGAGAAATCAATATATTTTTAGATAAATGAAAGATGAAAGAATGTGTAATCAATCTAAAAGAATAGCAAAAAACTGTTCTTGAGACAAAAAAGTAAATGGTTAAAAAAAGGAGTGTTGAAACATCAGAAATAAAAAGAACAACAGAAATAAAAATACGGCTAAATGCAATATATTTTCCTTCTCTTGAGTTTTCTACATGATATTTGCTGGTTGAACCAGTTCTAAATTTTTCTGATTTAGTTATAAATGTATGTAGAGGAAATATTTGCAACATGCATATTATAAATAGGGGAGGATAAAGGGACTTAAAGGGAGATAAATTTTCTACACTAAAACTGTTAAAAAACAATAGACTGTGATATTATATAAAATAACATATATCTAAAAGCAACCATGAAAAATGATGTTATATAGCAAGATACACTATACATAAATCAACTACATATGAATAAAAATTGAATTATAAATAAAGTCCACACAAAATATAGCAACATAGGAAAATGAAAACAGAAGGAACAATCAAAACAAAAATAAGCAAATGAAATGGAAGACTTATCGATAACATATCAACATATCAATAACTACATTAAATGTAAATGGTCTAAATATGCCAATTAAAAAGTAAAGTTTAGAAGAAATGACTTAATAAATATAATCCAACACTATGCTATCTGCCAGAAGCTCACTTCAAATATAACAATATAGGCAGGTTATAAGTAGGCTGAAACTAATAGAACAGAAATGATATACCATGCAAATGTTAATCTAATGAAAGCAGAAGTGGCTGTACTGATATCAGAAAAAGAAAATATCAGAGCAAAGAAAAATTACCAAGGACAAAGACAGACATTACATAATGACTAAAAGGTCAATGCAAAAGGAAGATATAGAAATCCTAAATGTTATGTATCAAACAACAGACCTTTCAATTATATGAAGCCATAACTGGTAAAATTTAAGAAGAACTAGACAAATTCTCAATTGTAGTTGGAAATTTCAAATATTCTCTCTCTCAACAATCAACAAAACAACTAGACAGAAAATGAGCAAAGATACTGAACACCACAACACATCAAACAACAAGATCTAATTGACATCTATAGAATACTCCATGCAACAACAGAATACACATTCTTTTCAAATGTCCAAGAGTATAGAGTAGATAGGCCATATCCTCGGCCACAAAACAAAACCCAACAAGTTTAAAATTATTGAAAAAATACACATTATGTGTTCTCAGACCAAAGTGTAATCAAACCAAAATCAATAACAGCAAGATAATCTAACTGTAAGGAAAATCTTCAAGTACTTCTAAATAAGCCATGGGTCAAAGAAGAAGTCTCAAAGAAAATTTTAAAATGCACTGACCCAAATGAAAATGAAAATTATAACATATCAAAATCTGTGAGATGAAGTTAAAGTAGTGCTCCAAAAAAATGAATTGTACTAAATGCTTACATAAAAAAGTAAAAGTCTCAAATCAGTCACTGAAGTGTCATGCTAACAAACTAGAAAAAGAAATGCAAAATAAACTCAACGCTAATAGTAGAAAAGAAATAATAAATATAAGAGAAGAATTTGATGAAAAGAAAAGAGAAAAACAGAAAAAAAGCCAGTTCTTTGAAAATATCAATAAAGTTGACAAATCTCTAGCAAGCCTGACAAAGAATAATAGTGAAAAGACCCTAACAAATTCAGAAATGAAATGCAGTTTTACCAAATATTCTGTAGATATCAAAGAAATAAAAAAGGAATACTATAAATGCTCTATACAAATAAATGTGATAACTTAGATTGAACAAACACAAGAACTACCAAAACTCACCCAATACAAAGGGTAAATTGAATAACCCTAAAATTAATGAAGAAATTGACTTCATAGTTTTATAATTTCTGAAAAAGTAACCTCCATGCCCAGATGATCTCATTGAGGAATTCCAGCAAATATTTAAAGAACTAACACCAATTCTACCCAATCTCTTCTAGAAAATAGAAGAGAAAGCAACACTTCATAACTCAAAGTCAGTATTACCCTGATATCAAAACTAGAAAAAGTACAAAAAAGGAAAACTATAAGCCAATATCAATCATGCATATAGATGTAAAAATCCTTAACAAAATATTAGTTAATAAAATTCAGCAATATGCAAGGAGAATTATATACCATAACCTAGGGATACAAGCCTGGTTGAATATCTGAACATCAATGTAATCTACCAAATGAACTAGTTAAAGAAGAAAAGTCAATGATACAGAAAAATCATCTGATGAAATTCAATACCCATTCATGATAAAAATTACCAGAAAACTAGAAACCGAGGGAAATGTCCCCAACTTGATAAATAACATCTACTAAATACCTCCAGCTAACACCATCACAGTGAAAGATTGAATGCTTCCCTTCTATGAACTAACCACTTCCTCTCACTTTTATTCAACATAGTACTAGAAACTTCAGCCAGTGCAGTAAGGAAAGAAAAAGAAATAAAAGGCATACAGATGGGATAGAAAGAAATTAAACTATCCCAATTTTCAGATGACACAATGGTCTACATAGAAAATCCCAAGGAATACACACAGACACACACACACACACAAACACACACACAATACATTCTAGAAGTAATAAATGAGTTCCACAAGAGCACAGGACATACAAGATAAAAGTTAAAAAGTAATGATATTTCTTTGTACTAGCAGTGAAAAAAGGAAGACCAATATTAAAATACAATACCATTAATAATCATTGAGATAAATGAAATACAAGGTATAAGTCTAACAAAATATGACAAGAACTTATATGCAGAAAACCTCACAATGCTGATGAAAGAAATATTTTTTTAGGTCTCAATTTTTAATTTTTAATTATGGGAACATGAGTCATATGATAGTTCTATATATTTATGGGGTACATGTGATATTGGATACAGGCATACAATGTTTAATCATCAAATCAGTACAATTGGGTTGTGTATCACCTCAAGCATTTATTATTTCTTTATGCAAAGAGTGTTCTAATTCCATTCCTTTTGATATTTTAAAAAACCAAATAAATTGAGAAGTATACCATGCTCATGAATTGAAAGACTCAACATAGTAAAGATGTCAATTCTCCCCATACATGGTTTTAACATAATTCCTAGCCAAATCTAGCAGGATATTTTGTAGGTAGACAAGCTTTTTAATATTAAATTTTCGAAAAAGAAAAGGACTAGAATAGCTCATTTTTCTTTAAAAGAATAAAGTAAAAAGAATCACTCTACCGGATTTTAAGACTTCTATAATTGTATTGATCAAGACATTATGGTATGGGCAGATAAACAGATCAATGGAACAGAATAAAGAACCCAGAAATAGCCTCACATAAGTGTGGCCAAATGATTTTTGGCAAAAGTACAAAAGCAATTCAGTGGAGGAAGAATAGCTTTTCAACAAATGATGCTGGGGCAACTGGATATTCATAAGCAAGAAAAAAAAAACTTTGATTGTCTTATACCTTATAAAAAATTAACTTAAAATGGATTATAAATTTAACCATTAAACATAAAATTATAAGACTCTTAAATTATAGGACTCTTGGAGGAAATGTGCAAATAGTTGGCACATTTGGGCAGTGTAAAAAATTCTAAGATATGATAAAAAAACATAATTTATAAAATTTAAAAAATCAATAAGTTGAATATCTTCAAAACTGAAAACATCTGTTCTGTGAAATACCTTGTCGAGATAATGAAAACAAGCTACAGACTGGGAGAAAATATTTGCAAACCACCTATCTGACCCAAGAATCACACCTGGAATAGATAAAGAATACTTAAAAGTGAACAACACACACACAAAAAAAATCAGATAATCCAATTAGAAAGTTAATAGAAGACATGAATGAAGAGATACTTCACTGAAGGGGACGAGAACATACAGATGGAAAATGAGCACATAAAAAGCTGTTCAAGGCCAGGCTCAGTGGCTCAGCCTGTAATCCCAGTACTTCAGGAGGCCAAGGTGAGTGGATTGCCTGAGCCTGCAGGTTCAAGACCAGTTCAGGCAACTTGGCAAGACCTCGTCTCTACAATAAATTTTTAAAAATTAGCCAGGTGTGGTAGCGCATGCCTGTAGTTCCAGCTACTTGGAAGGCTGAGGCAGAAGGACCTCTGGAGTCCAGCAGGTCAACGCTGGGATGGCTATGAGTGTGCCACTGCACTCCAGCCTAGGTGATGGAGTGAGACGCCAACTCAAAAAAAAAAAAAAGAAAAAACGATACTCAACATCTTTTGCCATTGGTGAAATACAAAAGTAAACTCACAATAAGAGATATCACTACATACTTACTAGAACAGCTAAATTTTTTAAAAAGACAACACCAAACAGCAAGGATATGGAGGAAATGGATCCTTCACCCACTGCTGAAGCAAATGTAAAATGGACAGCCACTCTGAAAAACAGTTTGGCAGATTCTGAAGAAAACTAAACATGACCTATCAATTGCATATCTAGGCTTCTATCCTAGAAAAATTAACATTTTTGTACACACAAAAATCTGTACAACAATATCTATTGCAACTTTATTTTTAAACGTTAAAAACTGGAAGTGGCCAGGCACAGTGGCTCATGCCTATAATTCCAGTACTTAAGGAGGCTGAGGAAGGATTGCTTGAGCCCAGGAGTTTGCGATCAACCTGGAAAACATAGCAAGATCTCATCTCTACAAAAAAAAATCAAAAAGTTAGTCAGGCATGGAGGCGTATGCCTATAGTCCCAGCAACTCTGAAAGCCGAGGCGAAAGGATTGCCTAAGCCCCAGAGGTCAAAACTGTGGTGAGTCGTGATCATGTTGCTTCACTCCAGCCTGGGCAATAGAGTAAGACCCCAGCCAAAAAAAAAAACAACTGGAAACAAAAATGTCCTTTAAACAAGCAATGGTCCATCCACACCATGACAGACTACTCAGCATTATGAAAAGGAAACTATCAACACACACACACACACACACACACACACACACACAGATTGGATGGATCTCAAGGGTATAAAGGCCAGTTAAAAAAAAAAAAAAGCCACTTCCAAAGATCACAAACTACATGATTCCATTTATATGAAGATTCAGATCTGAGCCATCAGGGAACTGACTTGATGGAAGGATGATTCCAGGTTTAAAAAAAAAAAATCTCACACTCAAGGGGGAAACTTTGTCTTGAGGCTGACAATCTCCTTAGAGACCCTGCCCATTGCAAATCTCTGCTGTGCCCGGCAGCTTTCTCATTGTCCATTCAGGCTATACCCCAGATGATCAGACCCCAACTCGCATCCCCATGTTCACTGGTAACTGCCCAAGATTGGGCTTACCAAAAGACGAGTGATCAGTCTCAATTGCTCCCTGGTCGCACACATCTGAGGGGTCCCGTGAAGGGCTGATGGACACAGGCTTACCCTCAGGTCAGGGCTAATGGACGTGAATCCACCCTCCATCAGGGCTGATGGACACGGATCCCCCCCTAGGGCAGGAATGACAGACTCCGGTCCTTTCTCGGGTCAGCCACACCTCCAGACTCTGTCACCTTCTTACACCCTCTGCCTGTCAGCTCACCTACTGTGTTCTGGGTTACTGCTCCGCCACAATCATAAATCACAGTTCTGGTCTATAAGCCATAAGAGTAGCCAGTGTAATGGGCTGGTGATGGGGGTGACGGGGCAGCTATCCCTCAGTCAGTAGGAGATGAGCACATGTCTAAAAATGTTCCAAGAACAGCCCAAGGCCACAGCCTGGACAGTCAGGTGAAAGCTCTTACAATGTCAAGGAAACACTCTAGGATCCAGTAACAGCATGTACCACAATAACAGCCAGAGAAAAAACCCACCAGGTTGAGCATCTTAAAACATACTCAGAAGTATTTTCTAAAATTCAACATCCACTTCTCATTAAAAGAAAAACTGCAAACACTATCTCACATGTGCTACTTTCTTAAAATAATTATACTATGACTACTAACCCAAAGCATCACAATTAGCAGTAAAAATCCTATTTATTTTGACTACTAAGATCCATCATTTCATCAAAGATGGAAAAGAGAAAGCAAAGTTATCAAGAAATACATATTATTATAGATCAAGACAATCCAAGATAATTAAGTGAAAAGTTATTGCAATCAGTTTCAAAAAATGTGGACCAAACAAGCTGAAATTTTATCTTCATTAAATTCAGATAGATATGGTAGAAACGATCTAAAATTCCTAGCCATGTTTAAACAAAACATCCAAGTGACAAAAATAAGGGAGACTCTGGGCAGATCAGAAAGAGAGAAGAAAGACGCAGCACTGAACATACTGGTGATATTTTAAACCACATTGAAGTGCAGTTCGGGAAGCCAAGACACACACCAGCAGAAGTGAGCACAGCAAAAGCTCAGGAGAGAAGAATTTTGCAAGAGCTATCCAAAATTAAAACAGATACACCATTTAACCCGGCAATTTCACTACAAAGCAATACTCCAGGCTATCCTTACAACGTTTGCTAAGATGTTTGTAAAAAAAGGATGTTCACAGCACCAGTGGATGTGAGAACAACCTCTAGAAATAAAGTTCCTGCCTACCAATAAGCCCGTGGCAAAATCATAACTTGTGCTTGCAGCCAGAGGCCATCAAGCCACTTAGAAATGACCAAGACTTGTTTGTGCCCCCAAGATGTCTAAGGTCTGTCACTGAGTGAAAAAAGCGCGCAGGACAAGTTCCTATTTGCGTTAACCTTCTGGTGCACACACAAATTGATGCATCGGAGGAAATACACAATAGCAAACATTTTGGAGAGTTTAATTTTTGTATCATGTGTAGATGCTGCCTTTTTTAAATAAATAAATATGCGTAGATATTTAAGAATGAAGAGAAGGACAAAACAGCACACACCCCCCCCCCCAAAAAAGAGAGAGAGAATTAAGAGGCTCCTGGGTGCAGCTATCAGAGGGGACAAGTGGGCGGCCAGATATTAGGAAACTGGAATAGAGAAGTGTCCTCACACTGGTTCCAGCAGGCAATGGCATATCCCCATCTGCTGGGCCCAGTGGGTGACAACTATCACAGCATCTAATCAGCAGCACACACACTCCACAGACATTGGATTCACTGGATTTCATTTTACAAAACAGACATGTAAATGTGCTTTCATGAACAAAAATGATTTGCTTCATTTAAAAATAATAAAAATGACCTAAATATCAATGGAGGTTGATTAAGAAAATGGTCTCTCTTTGGAATAGAAATCTACCCAAGGATTAAAAAGTGATATTTTGGGCAAATATTTAATAATGTAAGAATGTGTTTATAATATATTGGCAAGTGAAAAACCAAAAAAAAGAAAAAGAAAAAGTAATCAAACTGCCTGTATATCATCCAACCAAGTTTATTAAAAAATGTAGACATACTTAAGAAACTGGGAGGCAGTAAGAATGGCCATCATTAATAAAACAAACAGCAACAGATGCTGGCGAGGACACGGAGAAAAAGGAATGCTTCTACACTGCTGGTAGGAATGCAAAATAGTGCAACCTCTCTGGAAGACAGTGTGGTGATTTCTGAAAGAACTAGACATTGACCTTCCATATGACCCAGCAATCCCCCTATTGGGAATATACCTGGAGAAACACAAATCATTCTACAATAAAGATAGCTGCACAAGCATGTTTATTGCAGCTCTATTCACAATAGCAAAAACATGGAGCCAACCATGCTGCCCATCAAAGCTGGACTGGAAAAAAATTGTGGTGCATATACATAATGGAATATTATACAGCCATAAAGAAGGACAAACATATGGATTTCGTGGCAACTTGGATGGATTTTGAGCCGATCATACTCAGTGATCTATCACAGAAACAAAGAACAGAGTTCTCACTCATAAATAGACCTTGAACAATTATCATAATACTCTAAGAAGGGGATTGGCAGTTGAGGGAAACAACTAGGGGAGGGAGGGGCACACCTCATCGACAAGGGTAACTGTATAATGAACATTTGTATACCTAACCCTGAATTGTATCCCAGATCTTTAAAATAAAATAAGAAACTGGGAGGAACAAAATGTTAATGATAGCTTTTTTTTCTGTGGGTAATAGCATTATGGATAAATCCTTTCATTCTCCTTTGTACATATTTTGTTTCTCCACTTTTCCACAATAAATTACATTTGTAACCAGAAAGGTGTATTGCGAGAAGAAACAGAACAGGTGTGAGCGCACTGGAGGCTAAGGGGTGGACGGCAGTTGCTCATCCTTGTGGTCTTGATAAGAGCAGCCGATGGGCAAGACCTGGAGCTGCATGCAGGGCTGTCCTGACTGCTGAGTAAGAGACAAACCCCCAGGGAGACATCCAGGCCACTCCGTGTGGGGTAGATCAGAACCCACCAAGAGGCACCTGATGTGTGGGGTCTGACAAAGCTTCTCTGCTTGACCAAATTTTAGTCAGCCTCCTGAACCTTCTCCTGGGCCCAACTGTGCAATTCCTTTAAAAATCCACTTTTAGCAAGACTCCTGCTAAGTCAATTTAGCAAGAACTCCCCACCACACTATCCCACCACCCTCAATATCTGATCAAGTTTCTTATCCCCCAACATCCCCACGTGATGACTGATCACTCTGGCTTATTTTCAGCTAGAATCCTGCTAGGTCCGTTTAGCCAGAATTCCCCCTTACCCCTGATGTTTCCTTTTAGCAATTTTCCATCCACTGACCTCCAGCCTGCTTCTTGGCTATAAATCCCACTTGCTCATGCTGTACTGGAAGATGAGCCCAGTCTCTCTCCCTCACTGCAAGACTCCATTGCCGTGGTCCCTATGACAATCGCAATGACCCTGATATAGTCTGCCTCACTGTGTTTTAACAAACGTCATTGGCCGGGCTCAGTGGCTTACCCTGTCATCCCAGCAATTTGGGAGGCCGAGGCGAGTGGATTGCCTGAGCCCGTGCGTTCAAGACAAGCCCGGGCACCTTGCTGAGACCTCGTCTCTACAATAAATAAAAAATTAGCCAGGCGTGGTAGCACATGCCTGTGGTTCCAACTACTTGGAAGGCTGAGGTAGAAGGATCATCAACCCAGCAAGTTGATGCTGGGGTAGCCGAGTGTGCCACTGCACTCCAGTCTGGGTGACAGAGTGAGACTGCCACTCAAAAAAAAAAAAAAGTCATTGAACAATTTTCTTTAATAACCTCCGCCCTCCTCCCCTCCCCAACTCACAGCTCCTCTACCCACCCAACCCATCCCCACCCCTGCCCTTGTGTGACACCACCATCTAGTGGCCAATCACCCCTGCTGCACCCTTGAATGAGCACCCAGAGAGAGGCTGGTTTGAGACATTCCCATCTGTCCAAGCACATTTTCATGCACTCCCCAGAAATCTAGGACCATTCGCTCAAAAAAAGAGCCTCAAAGTTGAACAGCAGAATGCACACTCCTCATGGGTCCCTAACTCTAGTTCAAGGCTGGGCTCCATGTGGGCTGAGTCTAAAGGTACGGTGGGCAGAAGGGGGAGGAAAAGAGTTGCGGGGGCTGTCAGCCCAGGGGCAGGGAAACAGTACTAGACACAGAGCAGGGGCTGCTCTGTGCACATAGATTGCACCTGTCACTCTCATTGTCCTCAGCACATGCCCTGCCTGGAACCACCACAGACATCCCCACAGAGGCCACTCACCTGTCACTGTCCCATCATCACCTTTTAATACCTCCCATAATAAGGCATCAGTCCCCCCCCATTTTGGACTTGCCTTCACTAATCACAAGGCAGTCACCGAAGGGGCAACACTGAAATATCAAAAGCTCCAGGCTCCATGGTTCAATCGGACAGCAGCACCTGCCCTGAAAGTTACCAGGCCTGGGGCCAGGGAGTTGGGAAGGAATTGGGCACTGTGGAGACAAGGGGTCAGAGGTGGAGACCACTAAGAAGATGGTCTCCTGTTTTGGCCAGTCTGGATGTCCTGGTCATGTTGCTGATCAGGAGTGTGAGAGAAAGACCATCTGTAGGCAGAGAGTTCCTATACAGATAGGGAGGCAGGAAGTGGATGGATGAATGGATGGATGGATGGATGGATGGATGGATGGATGGATGGATGGATGGGGCACAGACTTGGATATTGGAGACAAGGATAACAAGTAGGTGGGGCCAGGCTTAGCATAATGTCCACCTAGAGTGGGAAGCCCAGTTCCAGGGTGCAGATTGTCTGGAACGAGCTGGAGGGACCAGGCTGGGTCGAGGCCAGGGCCCAGCCACAAGCAGCACAGACAAAAGACCATAGTCCACAGGAGTTGAGAAGGTGGGAAAAGAGAAGGGGACACAGTCTGGAGGGAGCTTGAGAATCAGGGTGCTGGGTCTGGGAGTGGCTGGATATGTCTGATCATAAATCCAGTCAGCCCAGGGGCAGGGAGACAGTACTAGACATGCCTGGAGTTGTCTGAGCTGAACCCAGGTTACAGGGTCCTGAGCACACAGGTGAGACCATGAGTGTGCAGCAGCTGTTTAGCAAGACGGGGCGGGGGGAGGAGGACAAAACTAAGGACACCCCACTCAGGGGAAACAGGAGAGTGCAAAGCAAGGATAACAAGCACATGGGGCCAGGCTTAGGATAAGGTCCACCTCTTTGGTCAGGAAGGTAAGAGGCATGGTGAACACAGAGGCCAGGCTATGGCAGCCTACAAATGGATGGGGATGAGGAAAGTAGGTGGCAACTCCGACCATGGGCTTGAAAAGAGAGTGAAGAGACCCTACACAAAGGCAGGTCTGCCCAGGCAGGGCAGGACCACACAGGCAGAGGAGAGCTGGGCTGCAGGGCGCCTGCGGATTTCTGCGGGCACCGGTAGTAGGAGCAGGGGCCACAGGCGGCTTGAGAAGGTGGGACCCCAAAAACCCAGGTTTGCAAGCAACTTCCAAACCTAAGGAGCCACTGGAGGGTATGCTGCTGGTGCCCACCTGAAATCTGAGGGGGGCGGCCACCCCACAGAGGATGGATGCTCTCTACCAGGAGAGCGAGGAGGCTCTCTGTCTTGGTTTGTCAAACGGAGTTTGCATGTGTGAGTCAGAGGCCAATATATACTCTGCCTGGGGAAAGTGCCTTGCCCGGATTCCTAAGTCTTATTGAACCCATGCCCCTCAGCAATCGAAGCAAGAATGATTTCCACTCCCCTCACCCCCACTTCTTGCAACATTCCCAATCGTGTCCAAGTCCATGATTGGTTTGCATGTTCCTGCCCTTTTTTTTTTTTTTAGTTTCTGATCTATTGTTGGTACATCGTGCATGCTTTTGGATTAAATTTGAATCTTTATATAATGCATGGAAATATTATTTATCTCGATGGCTGAGTTTTGGGCAGGCACTTAATTTGTGCACCTGGCTTGCCCCACCCTTGTCTTGGCCCTGTGAGGTTGTATGGCGTTTGGTGGGGGACCTAGGTGCTTGGGAAAAAAAGATAACAATTACATCTCTTTTTCTGCTTCTGGTAATAAGGCAAAGGTCTAACCTAAATCTCCTCCCACTGCAAATTCTGAGGAAAAATCCTAAAACGCACACACACATTTTAAAATGTACAACTGAACTGGTAAGAAAGTTAGGGAAATAATCAGAGGCTGGAAACATTCAGATGGGAGTCCAGATAGAACAGGTATGAAGGAGCCACTGGCTGCCCTAAGGGCAGCTGTAATCTCAGGAGACCACCAGCTTCTGAAGTGCTGAATTTTTTTTTTTTTTTTTGAGTTGGAGTCTCACTCTGTCGCCCAGACTGGAATATAGTGGCCACTCCCGGCCACCGCAGCCTCGACCTGCTGGGCTCCGGCAATCTTTCTGCCTCAGCCTTCCAAGGAGCTGGAACTACAGGTACGCACTACCATGCCTGGCTAATTTTTGATTTATTGTAGAGATGAGGTCTCACCAAGTTGCCCAGGCAGGTCTCGAACCCACAGGCTCAGACAATCCACTCACCTCAGCCTCCCAAAGCGCTGGGATTACAGGCTGAGCCACCGAGCCCGGCTTTAGTCTGGATTTTTAATAAGGCACTCACAGAACACCAGAGTGAAAGCTGAGGACTGACTTGCAACCGAAGTGAGGCCGAACTTGCAACTTGCAACCAGACCACAAGAGGCTACATCTTCAGCAAACAATGGCAGGGAAGTCCCTTGTAATGGAAGATGAGGAGGCTTACCCATCTTTGATCAGCTCTGAATGAAGGGCAACCTCCTTGGGAACATGTGTACACAACCAGCCCGATGGGCCCCAAATTCCAAATTCCTACTCCCTGGGACATCTAAAATTATAAGCCAACCACTTAGTTTAAAGATCCTGGAAGCTGTAAAGATCGATCTTCTGTGATAGAATACACTACACACACAGTTCTTAACTCATTTCCAGACAACATTCTAGCAAATATGAGCTCACAGTCAAAATCACACACACAGAAAAACCTTGAAGTAAAAAGTCACCATGAGTGAGAGTCAGCAGAATTTTGCCTCTTCCTGAGAAGCCTCTAAAACTGCAGTAGTGAAGTTTATTTAAAAGGCATAAAGCCCACAAAGGCAGAGAAAACAAGAGTGGAGAGAGCAGCAACACAATTTGAGAAAAAAAAATCAGTCATAATCGAGAACGCAGACCCAAAAAGGTTGGGACTGAGCTGAGGATGGAGAAAGCCAGGAAAGCTCAAAAGCCTCTGGTGTTGGTGGCAAAGGCCTCTCGGGTCAAAAGCTGTCGATAAAGTAGTGCCAGATCCCCAGAGTTCATCCCAGGCTCCTGGGACACAGTCCTCGCTTACCTCAGAGACAATGTGTGGGTCTTCCACGGGAGGGAAGTTAGGGTCTCTGGACCAGGATTGCAGACGCGAGACCAGTGTGGTTGAATTGAATGCTGAGACCCGCACTCCCACCTGCAGTAGAAGATTAGAAGACTCGCAGGTGTCTCTGACTGACCCAAGAGGAAAGACCAAAAATCCTGGCCAACCTGCAGTGAAGCCCAAAGAGGAAAACCTCCCACTAGACTGAGTGCTTCCAGTCAGCTCTGTATTTGCCCAGTTTTAGTTAAGAACAAAACAGTAAGGACTCGTGGAAATCCATGGAGGATGGAGTTATTAATAAAGACAAACAGAAAAAAATAAAATAAAAAGTAAAAAAGCTGCTCAGAGAAGGGAGACATTTCTGGGACGAGAAAATGTTTAAAAAGTAAATACATCTCAGAGAGAAAAAAGGGGGGAAATGTATATCACTTAAGTGGGAACAGAAAGGCATAGAAAGGAATATTCAGAAAACCAAAAAGAGCTTATGGAAAATTTTTTAAAATGTGATTGTAGAAATGAAAAACTCAATAGAACTGTTGAATGATAAAGTTGAAGAAATTTTCCAGAAAATAGAGGAGGCGGAGAGGGAAACAGAGAAAGAGAATTAGTCCGGTTCAGCAGGTCCAACACCCAAATAATAGGAGCTTCAGGAAAAGAAGAACAGGGGAAATGGAGAAAGAAAAATAATCAACAAAATAATTCCTGAATACTTCCAGAGGTGGAGCCTCTGGGTCTATGGGGTTGCCACCTCAAAGAATAAAAATAGGCCTAAATCAAAGCACATCATAGTACCAGGTCAGAACACTAGGTACTGAGAACGAATTCTCAGAGCTTCCTAAGAGCAAGAACACACAAGTGTCACATCAAAGGATCAGGAGTTAGAATGGCACTGAGTTTCTCAGCCGTGGTCCTGGAAGCTAGAACACGGTGTAGCAAAATGTCAAAACAAGAAAGATCATCACCAATTCCAAAGAACCAAATATTTGTGTCCCCTCAAAATTCATGTGTTGAAGCCACAACTCTCAACGTGACAGTATTAGGTGGTAGGGCCTTAGAGGTGAGTAGGTTTAGATAAAGTCATGATGGGATTAGTGCCCTTAAAAAAATAAGGAAAAAAACACCAGAGCCTTCTCCCTCTGTCATGTGAGGACACAGAGACAGACGCCATCTGCAAGCCAAGGAGGGAGGCATCAGGAGAAACCAACCCTGCCCACAGCTTCTGGAACGGAGAGAAATCTGAGGGGGGATCCAAGAAGAATTTTTTTTTGGCAATGGGCCCCTTGTAGTACAGGCTTCAACCAATCAGCATCAGTGTACCAGCTAGTGTTGTTGTGAGAGGCTACGTTTGGCTTCAGTGAATTTTGGTGGGGGGGGGTGGGATACTTTCAACGCATTTGCCCATTTCATAATCAATGATTTAGCAACACACCTGCCCACACTGACACTGAGCTGGGTTTTCTGCCATTTTTGACCCCAAACAGCATGACCCTGGTGTCCCAACCTCCCTATTCACCAGATCCTCCTCTGAGTGACTTTTTGTTTGTTTGGGTTTTCGGTTTTTTTTTTTTTTGTCTCTCTGGATGAGAAAAGGTCTCAAAGGGAAACATTCTGTCTATGTGGAAGGGGTGAAACCAAAAAATGGCAGAAGCACCAAAAGACATCAAAATTAACAAGTTCAAAAACTGTTTTGAGCAGTGGAAAAAGCGTCTCAATATGTGTATCTCATCAAATGGAGGGCACTTTGAAGGTGACAAGTTTAAACATGCAAGAATAAACACAATTTTTTTATAAACAAATTCCGGGATTTTGTGGGTCTCCCCTTATAAATGTCTGTTGTTGAAGCCACTCAGCCTGTGTTATTCTGTTATGGGGCAACATGAGCTAATGCACCTAGAAATTGAGATCCTGACACATATCCAATCGAAGTGAATATCCTGAGAGGCAATTTAGACAACAGGTGAACTTACAGATAAATACATAAATTACAGACAAATACACAGAACACCAAGGAGAAAGACACACAAATACACATACACACACACAAGATAATGCACAGTAAAGACTTTTACAGGAAAGAAAAAGTAGCTCAGTTCTGAGCAGCATTTATAAGATTACAAACATGTAAACGGTGGGTCTGGATCTAGCCAAACTCATGGAGATTATACTGGAAGAGGAAAACAGAAATCAGTTCCTGTTAGTTCAGGCACAGTGGGCTCTCCGGCCATTCCTACCTTGTCATCGTCCTCGCAGGTCATGACATTGGAGAAGGGGATTTCGGCCTTGAACATCTTCCGGCAGTGCATGAGCTGCACCAGCAGGTAGCAGACAGTCTTGAACTTCATCCTCTTGGCCGGTTTAATATCCGAGAGAATCAGGCCTGGAAATATCTGTCCAAACACACAACAGGCAAAGAGAAATGCTATGAACAAGACATATTTTGCATTTCAAGTTAGGAACGCTAGCCTGACAGCGACAGCCACCCCAGGGCACTGGGATTCATTTGCTCAATGCCTACTTCATGTTGGGCATTGGGGAATATGCCAGGAATACAGCAGTGAACAAAGCCCCAACCCAATTCCAAAACATTCGGTTTTCAAACCACACCAAAGGGATCTGAAAATCAAAGCGATGCATTGAATCCTGGGCCACAGCAAGGCAGGTTTGAGGCCTGGATCTGGAAAGACCACCGGGGCTTGCCATAAATGTAACTTCTTGGTTTCTGATACCTGTTCAGGTCCCAGCAACACCCCTTTTACAAATGGAGAAGGAGTCTGAAGGCCAGGCAGGGCTGGACAGTGGGTCCTCCTCACCCAGTTGAGGCTCAAGGCCCCACATCCCTCATAGTCTTCATGTCCCGGGTAAAGTCACATCTGCAAAATGGGATGAACATAACCCACTAACCCCTTGGGACTCTTTCAAGAATGCTGCAGGGATAAGTCACAGTAATTGTTCTTGCTGGGTTGCCTGTCCTGCTAGTGAGCCAAAAGCTGCAGCCTACCCTGTTTTCCTCTGACCGCTCAGTGTCCTTGGCCAGCTCACCAACAGCCAGCCCCTTCTTGGCCTCACTGCCCACCTCTCACCTTCACCTCCACCTTCACCTTCACTGGCCCACACATATAGGCACAAATCTCCTCTACTCTTTAAAACAACAAAGCGCCCTTCTTCTTTTGGGCATTCTCACGCTTCCCCTCCACCATCCAGACTTCTTTAAAGAGAGGGCTACATGCTATCCTGACCTCATCACCTCCATTTGCCCAAAAGCCACCGGACCTGGATGCTGTTGTCTATCAATATGACCTAGCCCAAGAGGCAGCGTCCACCCCTGAGCACCAAGTCTTGCTCCCACAAATTGTTTCTTTATAACGAAACAACATAGTAAACAACCCTACATCCTTGAACTGTCAACTAATTCCTAAATTCTCTCCTGAGCCCTGAACCCTCACCTGAGCCCTGAACCCCCACCTCTTTCTAGAGGTTCTGGTTCCCTGCCTTCCTCACCTGTCACACACCTGCAAGAGGCAAAGCCCAGGAAAATGTTAGTGGAGACATCCCTCCCTGTCTCAGCAAGGACACAAGCCTGAGAAGCAGTGATTGGAGGAGGAAGCAGAAGCAATTAAGTCTGCAAAGCTTTGCACAGGCCCTAAGGGTGGGCTCTAGAACCTACCTTTCTGCGATGGGATGGCACGATAAAAAAGGTTTCAATATTATGAGCTTTCAAGAAACTGTTCCTCTCATGTCCATAACCTGGTTCGACCTCATAGTCCCCATTCAAGCATGCTAGGGTCGTCTTTGTGATATGAACTTTCCTACAAAAGAAAGGAGGCAGAGAGGCAGAATGAGTGGTGAACTGACACTATTCAGAATCCCACAGGGCCCTCACTGGCAGGACCCAGGCAGAGCCTGCCCACCCAGCACAGGCTCCAAAAGGAGGACTCGTGTGCTGTGCAAGTCTGCCCGAGTCAGGGGATGGGGGGATAAGAGGGAGTAGGCGGCGGGGAGAGGTGTGGGGAGGGCCCAGACAGACAGAGGCAGAGCAGAGTCAGAAGGGACCATGTGGGGAGACAGGGAACATGCCCTGAGCCAGGGGAGGATAAACAAAGAGGCAAGAAAGAAGAAAAATAGCATCAGAAGGATGCATGATGCTGCAAAGTCCTGATCTCAAACCAGGTGAAGTGGGGATACCTGATCTCAAACCAGGTGAAGTGGGGACCAAAGGGAGACCCAAATTTTACCTCAGATGACCACTTATCTACCTAATCCTGAATTGTACCCCACATCTTTAAAATTAAATTAAAATTAAAAATATAAAAAGAAGGACAGAGGAGGGAAGACGAGGAAAGAAAACGCGGCACCAAGGTGAGGAAGAGAAAGAGGAGAGAAGTGGGAGTCCCTCTCCAAACAGCCAGGGGCCACTGCGGTCTGCAGGATCATGGCAGTCCTCACCTGGCCCCCAAAGTCAAGGCTGGCTTACAGGCCATGGTGGTCACACACAAGTTGTGGGAGTGGTGAGAAATGAGCCATGGGGTCGAGGCATTCATGTTTCTCCAAGCCAGTCTTTTAGTGAGCGCAGGAAGACTCTCACAGTTAGCATAGACTCTAAAACACCCAGCAGCCTCTGCTCCTTCACAGTGCAGGTCTGAGTGTGCAGGTTTCTGGGGTGAGAGGCAAACTCCCAGGTTTCAAAACCACTCCCTGCAGTCCCAGCTCTTCACCACACACTCTTCCAAATTCCTCACAGGGGAAAAGGCTTGGATTCCAAATTAGACTCAACCCTGGCTGAGGATGAAAGCAGGAAGCCAGGCGTGGATGGGAAACAGGCTGAGGGCAGAGCGCCCAAGCTCACAGGGATCCAGAGAGGATGAGGGCAGGGCTTGGGTGGATGCCAGGGCCTTTACTTGTGGTGGCTTCATTATGGTCCTCACAGGAGGGGGCTGACAGGAGAGGGAGGGACTGCCAGGCCAGGAAGAGGAGAGGGCCCAGAGGACAGCACAGGCAGGTTCTCTGACTCCAGCCATCACCACGTGCTGGGTGCTGGTCTCTGTGCTACCACATTCACAGGCATCACTTCTGGCCATCACCTCAGACTGCTTGGACCCCTGGGCCCAGTCCCCACCGGGATATTCCTGGGATGCCCCCCATCAGCGATGACTGTTGGCCCACAGCAGGGAGGGCACTCACTCGGATTAAGCCTCTGCCCTTGCCACTAGCTGCCTCCTCCCCAGGGGCTCCGGGAGCACCTAGAACACGGTCACCCCCATGATCCTGGCCCTAAACTACAAAGGTCACTGTCTCCAGAAAGGCCAAGTGCATGTCCTTTCCTGAAGGCAAAGGAGGTCTCATTCATTCCTTCAGTGATAGAGATGGTCATCTGTACAGCCTGAGCTCCTAGGTTGACAGGGAAGGGAAAATGTCAACTCTCACAGAAGCCCTGGCATTATGCTGAGCCCTGAGTATGCCAAGGAGCAGCCAGCATTGTGGACAAGCTGCCTACTCTGGGTAGCCACTGCCAGCCCACACAAAAGGGAGGTTACAGGACTCGTGGCTGGCAGCGGTGTGTGCTGAAAACCTTCCTTGAAGTCATAGCTGAGCCTGCCACAGAGCATGGCCATCCACAGCCCATTGCACTTCTAAGTGAGCCCAGAGACCACACAGCCTGTGAGCCAGGCATCTAGCAGGCCCCGAACAGCCACATGGAGCTTGGGGGCAGAGGAGGGGCTCTCAAATCACTGCACTTTCTACTTGCACACTGGAGAAAATGATACCGGAGACAGCAAAACAAGAAGTGATGAAGTGATTTTAAAAAGCCATGAGGCCAACACTTTGTCATCGGCAAAGGTCCCCACACACATCTGCATCTGGCCTTCTGCTGCACTTATGACTTTCTGCAGCCGTGCACCAGAGGGGCCAAGAACCTCAGCCAGACCCCAGTGGAGGCAGGCATCGGGATTAGGCAGATTCTTCACCACAGGGATGCACATGGACAGGTGCAGCTGGCTCCTTTGGGGTCCCACGCAGGTGACCTCAGGAGCATAGCCCAGCTCTGAAAGCAAGGACTCAGGCCAAGGGCACACAGCCACCACGGGCCTCCTTCCTTGCCCCCCAACCTCCCACCCCATCCCTGACTTACCCTGGCAGGCCAGCAGCTTCCATGACATTGGCCAGTGTCACGTCATTGGACCACACGTCGTACTGCCACTTGCGCAGACCCAGGACACCGCAGAGGACCCTGCCCGTGTGCAGACCCACACGCATGTTCAGGTCTACCTCAGTGGCCTCAGCCACAGACCTACAATACAGGCACAGAGTGTGGAGCTGAGACTCGCCGGGCACCCTCCCTGATGGGCCGCCATGGTCTGTATTGCAAGGCTGTGAGCAGCAAGGGAGCTGGACCTTGTTCCTGTTGCCCGCAGTCTGGGTATGGAGGTCTCCTGGCCTGACTGGTGGATGGCAGCACCTTCCCATTCCACCTGCGATGGCCCCAGGCAGGGGGAATGGCTCCCAGTCATGCTCCCACCCAGCTCACATGTCCACACCAGCCCCGTGAGTTCCCTCCATGGTCTCCCAGTGTCCTCTTCTTCCCTAGGGCAGTCCACAAAGGGAAATGAGCCCAGGACCTCAGAATACCGTGTGGATCTGGTAACCACTGTGGAGTGCAACATCAGGACAATTTGGATTAACAAAGCACTCTGCACTGCCACTGCCCTGTCAGGAGGGCTCCTGTCTGCTTGCCAGCCAGGGACATGAGAAACCGCCAAAACGTCTGACAGATCCACAGCCCAAGCATTGTGCCCTACCTCCCCATCCCCTTCCTGATGACCTCAGGCCTTGGTGCAAAAGTCTCCTTCTCAGGGTCAGGGACTGGAGGCCACGCCCAGGCATGAGGCTGGTGACACGAGGAGCAACAAACAGGAACCAGGATGGGACAACAGGCATGGGGAGGGATGTTATTAGGGGAACCGAAGATTGAGCAGACACTAAGAGAGTTGAGGGCTTCTGGGAATCTGGCCTGGCCAACTTTAGACACACTGATATCTGTCTCTGAGCCTCAGTTTCCTCGTGTGTAAACCCCGCTATGTCTAAATTAGTTCTGACAACCTTCAAAATCGAGTAAATTATATTCCAGGATACCCCAATGCTTAAGGGAATAGGTCAACCACTCCCTCTTTCTATTCCATCAGCTGTGGAAAAAAACTAACAAAGGCTCCAGGAAGGACTCCCCCAGGTACACTGCCCAACTTGCCTTTGCAGACTGTGCACCCCGTTTCCACCAGAGCCTCCTTCCTGGAGCCCCAGTCAAGGCTGAAGGAGTATCTGCTCAGCATGACCCCACTGCCTCCCTGGCCTCCACTCAAACTGCCTCCCGGACTGGCCTTCCAAACAGGAGCAGTTCTGCCCTTCACAACCCACACCACCCGCTTGAGGGCTCATTCTCCAAAGCCACAGCCCACGAAGGCCCCAGCAGATGCTTCGAGATAGCTGTCGGCCCAGACTCCTTGTTGGAAGATGCAAAGCCACAGAATCCTCACATCCAAGTCCTAGTGCGTGTTCAGCTTCAGTAGCCTCAGAAGTGTGCATGCCACAATTTACAGGAGAAGCTCTTTTTTTTATGTATTGTAGAAATGAAGTCTCGCCACGTTGCCCAGGCTGGTCTCGGACCCATGGGCTCAGGCAATCCTCTCACCTCGGCCTCCCAAAGTGCTGGGATTATGGGCAAGAGCACCCACTCCCCCCTGCTCCGCCGGCCTTATTTTAGAAGTTATATTGGCTTTTTTGTTTTTGTTTTTATTCAAAAGAATCTTGAATTTATCTTATGACCTTTATTTGGGGGAAAGAAAGCCTTTTCATATAAACAGTAAGGCCAGATTAAGTAAATATTTTTGAGGGTGTATATTCAAAGTAAATTTTTAATTTTTTGCTCTGATTTCACTAGTTTCAAAGGGAAATAACATGCTTATGGCCAGACTTTTTCAGATTAAGCAGTATTAGTAAAAATGTAGAAAATAAAAATTTAAAATTAAAAAAAGAGAAATATATTAGAGCTATGGATATAGCCCTAAATCTATTCAGTTTTATATATTTTGGATATAAATTTTCTTACTTTAACTTTTTCTCAGTCATTTGCCAATCTCCAATTAGAAGCAATGAAACAAAACACTGAAGGTAATTTTTTTTTAATCCACAAAGGAAATGAGTATGGGAAAATGTAAATAACTAAACCTGCCAGAGGTATTTTGTACACCTTTAGTGTTTATACCTCTGCTATCATGAAAGGGTAAATGACATGAGGGCTTCTGGGACCCATGTCCACCTATGTCCCCAGATGCCCTCAAGCCCACCAAAATGGATCTTGGCTTCCCGGTGAACAGCATCTCAAGTCGCCTCCAGCCAAAACCAGGCAGCCACACAATGTCTGCTACTGGCACTCTCTACCAATACTCTCCCATCTTTCAACTTCCCTTGAGGTTCTGCCTCAAATGTCCTTTCTGGTAACACCAGATCTGCAGTTAAATGGACAACTACTGTTAAATAAATTAGGCATCCAGATCTGTTCTCACAGCCACTCCTCTTGGCCTCGTCGTTCCTGGGATGCCCAAGTTGGCATTGCCCAAATCCAACAGACCCTTCAGTTTCATTTCCAAGGAACAGGTGACCATAGCCCTCTTTGGCTTTATCTGTCCATTTTCTCTTTCTTGCGTGTGCTCTCATGTTCACTTATTTAGGTCAAGTATTTTTTATGCACAGAGAAAGTCTGACATTTGCCCACTGCCTGCAGCTCCAACCTTAGCCCTCCTTGCTGGAATCCAACAGGGAGGAAACAAGGAAGTGGCCCACCCATGGCACCGTTGGCCCCTGGGCATAATAAATTCTGGCAGAGCTGAAACCTAATCATGGCCACACTGAAGCCTGAAAACGAAAGGACAGATGAGTATATATCCATTCATTTGTGCAGCAAACATCTATGGAGCTTACCCACTGCAACCACTATTCTAAGTATGAAGGCTACAGCCATGCACATAACAGAAAAAAAGAGGACAGAGAACACTATCGAGGCTGATTTACTATTACCTAGTCAGAATTTCCAGAAATCACAACCATACACAAGCCTGAGCAGGCTCCAAGCCCCAACCCTAGTCTGGCAAAAAGGGCGGGGCAAATGGTTTCAAACCCATGTGTTCAAGTTCATAACCTCAACTTGGACTCCTCACTTCCCCTCCTGGGCCTCAGTTTCCCCACCTGTAAAAATGCAGGTTCTCAACCTGGAATATACAGTACTCCGAAGCTCTGAATCTCCTAAAATTTTAAGGAAAACTGTGTGTGGCAGGTGTCGAAGTGTGTGCACACAGGCATCATCTCCTCCTCTCCTGCACTAAATTGATGAATAGGTCTGGCTTTGAAAACCAGAATCCAATAACTAGAATAGGTAATCCCCCAAGTTATGCTCTGCTGAAAAACTGAGGCCACTGTGCTCTGTGGCTCACACACACAAGCCAGCTTGTTAAAAAGCAAGGTGTTGTTAGCCCAGGTGCCAGGTGCATGAGGTATGTGGGAATCCCCACTCACTCTCACACAACCTCCAGGGCTGCAAGCTGGGGGACAGTCAGGGTCTATTGACTACCACAGCACATGCAAGCTGATCTTACCAGCTCAAAGGTAAGCCAGGGGAGGACATGCACATGCCATTTACTCTAACTTAATAAAATAAGCCAAAAATATGCAGAGCATGGCCGCATTTGGCTTACGCCCATTTAGCAAAATGGAGCACTGCACACTTGGGGGCTGTGTGGAAGAATGAAGATCCTGTTTCAAAGGTTGTTCATAGGTGTCCATCCATTGCCTGTGATGGACGAGGCTTTGCCCCAAAGTGGGCAGACAAATCCCCATTCCTGTAGGTGCACAGAACCCACCGCTACAGGGAAAATTCTGCAGAATCAGCCACTGGCTCTCTGAACCGGCTCTCTCTTTCTGGAAGCTAATGAATCAATGCTCACAGTGGCTGCTAAAGCCTATCCTATACAGGCCCATGTGATGTGAGATCCCATTAAGCCCTCACAACTAGAGGCTCATATGCTATTTCTCCATTTTACAGCAATGATAATTAAGGATGCAAGGAAACTGCAGCATCACCTCAAGGGATGAGAGTCAGAAATCCAGGAGGCTCGTCCACTTCCTTAGGGATCAGAAGCCCCCAGCCCATTCACCAAAAACAGCAGCTGGGGATTGGTTGGCTGAAACCCTGTGAAACGCCATTTTGGTAGGCCAGACCTGGATGGATGGGAAAGGCTTCCCAGGGTAACATAATATTCTAGGCCTGTCCAGCAGGGAAACTGGAGATAGTGGTGCATGCTGGGGGATGAGGGGGTCTGAGCAGAAAAGGGTGGGTGGGCACAGATCTCACATGGAGGGACCGACACAAGGATGCCCAAGTCAGGCCCCAAGGAGGGGCTCAGACCTCATCTGGCTTCACCAGCAGGAGAAAACATCCTCAGGCACTCTTCTGAGAGTATGCAGGTGGCTTCCAAGAACAGAATTCAGGGACAGAGCATGTATGACATCTCAGATGAGACCTCTTGCCACCTGGAAAGTCAGAGATTGACGTAGGTCCCAATGTACTGCCTCTGTCCCTGCAGCCTAAGCATCATGAGAAGTCCTAGAGAAATCCCAAAGGAACTGGGAGGTCAAAGACTGGTCCCAAACCTCAGGATGTGGGGCCTGGCCCTGTCAGCCTGGCCACAGCAGCCAGTGCTCACTTGGCTCAGAGCCAGGATATCATGAGGCTGACCTACCCATTTTACAGATGGAGAAAACTGATGCCCCACGATGGAGGGACAGTCCAGGGTCACACAGCTCTTCAGAAGGAAGGCTAGCCTGGTCTCCAAACTCTCTGGGCACCCCATCTTTATTCATCCTAGAGAAGGAAGCCACCTGGCCCAAACAGGGAATGTGTATCATTTTAAAGTCATTACTAAAAATCACACCAATAAAAATATGCATTTTGTTAAAGGAGCATACCTAATCTAGGCCTGAATAAAGCCTAGAAGTTTGAGGGGTGGGTCTGATCTGGTAGTAGAGGTCAGGACAGGTAAGCTGAGGGCAAGGGTCCAGACCTCCCACGGTCAGCAGCAAGAACCCAGGGGACTTGGAGGGCCCCCAGCCCACTGCTGTGGCCTCTGGACACTGCAGCTTCTAGAGGGCCAGGCTGTGAGCTGAATAGTCAAAGAAGGTAGAGATCCTGAACCTCTACTTCCAAGTCAAGCATTCTTTGCCGTGTCTTTTACAAGGAGAGGCTCTGGCCTGCACTTCAGGAGACCTCTTTCAGCCCCACTACTGTATTCACACTGGAGTCTTCCTGAGGTTCACAGGCCTTTGACACCCCAAGTGAGACACACCAAGTGAACCTGCAGGGGGTGGGGGAAGTACAGGTTCATGGAGCAAGTGGACCAGGAAGCAGAGCAAGGCAGGTGGGCTTGCAGCTCCATGAGACTTGATGTCAGGCACAAAACCAGAAGGCAGACGCAGGGTTTCCTGAGCAGCAGCAAGGGGCGGAGGGTGCCCCCATTATCAATGTGCAAATCGAGCAAGGTAGAACAGGAATGGAAGAAGGACAGCACTACCTGAGGCCTAGAACACCAGAGTGTGAGAGACAGGGAGTACAGTGATCACAGGGGCTTGAGCAGCCAGGTTACGCCAAGGGCTACCAGGGAACACCAGGCTCTTCTCAGTACGACCTTGGTTGACACAGCCAGGGTCACCAACCTTCAAGGGTCACAAGGACAACTGGTTCAACTCCATAAGCCAGTTGGTCAGCCAGATCAGCCCGCACCATTCACCTCTGTCTGTGTCTGTGCTCGGCACCAAGCAGAGGCTTCATAAATATTTGCTAAATGAATGGACTGACATTTGTCTCCTTATAGCTTTCACCTCACTTTACTTCAAGAAGATCACACAAAACAAGATCTGACATGATATGTGATATATATACACACATAACACATGATATTATACATGATGTGAGACAATGTGGTAGATGATATAATATATGATCTGCTGCATATGATCTGATATACATAATCTATATATAATATGATGTAATATACACAATATAGGATATGTGATATATGATATAAAAATTCTATGGTGTGATATGTTGTATATGACAGGGGCCCCTAAGCCCCAGGCCTGTTAGGAACCAGGCCACACAACAGGAAGTGAGCAGCGGGCCAGTGAGCAAAGCTTCATCTGTATTTACCAGTCGCTCCAGATTGCTCGCATTACCTCTTGAGCTCTGCTTCCTGTCAGATCAGTGGCAGCATTCGATTCTCATAGGAGCGCGAACCCTATTGTGAACTGTGCTTGCCAGGGATCTAAGTGGCGGCTCCTTACGAGAAGCTAATGCCTGATGATCTGAGGTGGAGCCGAGGCGGTGATGCTAGCACTGGCAAGTGGCTACAAATACAGATCAACATGAGCAGTGCGGTTTGACTGCACAGAGGCCATAGTAAATCAACTGCTTGCAGACTCATATCTAAATCCTGTCAGTGAGTGGAGGTACTTCAATTGTACAGCTGCATCTGGTGGTAGGCTTTAAGTCCATAGGTGGCCTGCCTGTTAATTTATTTACCACTTCCATCCATGCCTCCTTCTTCTTTAGTGTGAGCTGTAAAATTATTTCATCATATATTACAATGTAATAATAATAGCAGTAAAGTGCACAATAAATGTTATGCACCTGAATCATCCTGAAACCATCCCCCCACCCAACACCCCCTGGTCCGTGGAAAAATTGTCTTCCACAAAACTGGTCCCTGATGCCAAAAAGGTTGGGGACTGCTGGTGTATGATGTAATATATGTGATATGATGTATAATATATTAGATGTATCATGACGTAATATATATGATAGGACATACAATGTAATACACAATACAATGCAACATATGACATGATGTAATGAATGATATATAACACGATTTGGCACATAAGATTCAATGTATGATATATATGATAAGCTGTGATAATGTAACCCATGATGTGACATCCTTTCACAGAACAGAAGACAGTCATCCCCTCTAAGTCTTCTCCAAGCCAGGTGTCCTTCCTTCCTTCCTCCCTGTTTCTGCCTAGCATCCTTTCCAGCTAAACTGCTTTTCTCTGGGGCAGTGGCTCTCCTATTTGACTGTGTACTGAAGTCACCTGGGGGCTTTTCCACTCTCAGTCCTAAACTACACCCCAGACCAGCCACGTCAGGCTCTCAGGGTAAAGCAGTCATCGGGGACTTGGGTTCTCATGAGCGTATCCGACAAGGGGTGCCAGGACTGGACACTTTGCCCAAGGCACTGGCCGCCTCCTGATGCCCTCCTCCCAGTCATGTCATCTTCAGGAGGACTGTACAGGCTGCCCACAATGCAACAATGTGGCACAGGAAACCAGCGGTCTCACCCCATCTCTGCAGCCTTGTTTGCTGGGGTATTCTGCTTGTGCATTCTTTACCCGCAGCTACTCTGTCTCCCTCACACATTTCTTGTGCTACTATTTTTCTGCTCCAAGTGTGAAGCTCTGCACCAATGCCTGTGAACTCTGTCTCACTGGAACATACCCATCTCTCCACACTTTGAGATGTCTGAATTTGGATCTATACACTATGCATTGGCTCAACTTCCCAGTTTCGTGCCTTCTCTAACTTGATAAAAGCCTCTACCTCTACATCTTCATCCCAGTATCTGATAAAGACAGTGACAAGACAAGAGTGGCCAAGAAATGGGCAAGCCAGGCCTCACAGGTTTACTAATCTTTCCACAAAGACTCATCTGCTGTGATCCCAGGCCTCTCCCCACACAGAAAGCACTGACACCCAGTCACTTGTCTAGATGAAGAACATGCACACACACTTTTACTTCCTTTTAAAATGGAATTCAGCTGGACTTGGGCCAACCCTTTCTGAATGTCTCATCCAGCTAAGCTATAATTTCTTTTCACACAACTCATGCATACCTGACAATATGAGGGATTCCTGTGGACAGAGAAATACAGTCACACACAAAATGCAAAGGAAGGGGATTACAAAAGCATCCTTTCACAGCCCAAATGGGACTTCCTGGGTCCAGCACCCTCCTGAGGCTGGCATTGCTCTCTGCAGCCTCAGACACACCCACTAGGACAAAGCAGAGTCCGGCGAGCGGAACCTGCATGAAGCAGGGGTGCCTCGATTTCCACAACTCAGGGCTGCTCCTCCTGCCACCGGGAAGCACTTACGTGATGGTGTCGATCATGTCGAGCCCCATCTCCACGCAGCAGTGGGCGTGGTCGGTCTTGGGCTGAGTGAGGCCTGATACGCAGTAGTAGCAGTCCCCAAGGATCTTGATGCGGCGACAGTGGTTCTCCTGCAGGGAAGGGCAAAGCACATGGGAAGAGATAGCATTGCAGTGGCCCTGAGCACCTCTGCCTTCTTCACTACCCCTAGATGCTGGTGACCATGAAGCATCAGTACAATGCACCTGCCTGACCACCATGTTCCCACCCAGGCCATGCCCTTGTATGGTTAGCATAGCCTTGTAGGGCAATACTGGTATCATCCTCCCTCCCCTATACCTTGCTCATGGCCTCTTTCCCCTAGGGGTGTCCATCTCTCCTGCCCAATTCACTCTGCCAACCCCACAGATCCTTCAAGATCCAGCTGGAATGCCATGTCCATGGGGAATCTTCCCTAAGCCCCTGAATCTACATGGCACTTCCCTTGACCGCCCATGCAGACCGCCATGGACAGTACTTCTCGAACATACCATATTCTACGGCAGCTGCTTCTCCCCAGGAAGGGCAGACCTGACTCACCTGGGACTTCGGACCTCCCCACCCACAGGGCAATTTCCAGAAGGTGGGAAGTGCTGCCATCGCAATGCTCATTTGCTCATTTATACAGCGGTATGAATAAGAAGGGCAGCATCCGCCACACAGTTATGTTCAAGATGGAGTTAAGATTACTTAGATCAATCCATGTCAGCTGAGATTATCATGACTGTTGTCCTTATTTCAAGGGAAGCGTTAAAACAGCAGTCCTAAAACATTTCCACTTCAGGACCCCTTTGCATCTTGAAATAACTGAGGCCCTCACAAAAAACTTCTGGGTAGGTGGGTTATAACTACTGCCATTTACCTATAAAAAGCGACAACTGCCTGAGCCCCCGGGTTCGAGACCCGCCTGGGCAGCGAGACTTCATCTCTACAATAAATCAAAAAATCAGCCGGGCATAGTAGCATGTGCTTGTAATTCCGGCTACTTGGAAGGCTGAGGTGGAAGGATCGCCGGAGCCCAGCAGGTCGAG